>NC_064807.1:32735625-32735858 GCF_023721935.1 Panthera uncia
TTTTTTTTTTATCATGAAGAATGTTTTATTTATTTATTTATTTATTTATTTTTTTAATATATGAAATTTACTATCAAATTGGTTTCCATACAACACCCAGTGCTCATCCCAAAAGGTGCCCTCCTCAATACCCATCACCCACCCTGCCCTCCTCCCACCCTGCCCTCCCTCCCACCCCCCATCAACCCTCAATTTGTTCTCAGTTTTTAACAGTCTCTTATGCTTTGGCTCTC
>NC_064807.1:33035958-33128458 GCF_023721935.1 Panthera uncia
TTTTCAAGAGCAAATGAGTAGCAAGAGCAGCTGAAATCTTGAGGAAACAAAGATGTTCTTTTCATGCAAATATTTTAATGATAAAACTGCAGCAGGGAGATAAATACTGAAACTACTAGCATTTGTGTGTGTGTGTGTGTGTGTGTGTGTGTGCGTGTGTGTGTGTGAATCTTGCCAGATTTTTAGCTTTGAGGAAAGGTGATTTTTCTTCATAGACTCTGAGCATAGAAAAGTGAGTTCTGCAATCAGCATTCTTCTGCTGCTTCCTTTCAGGCAGGGCAATGAAGGGCTTCCTTATCTGTGCACAGAATCTTTAGCAGGAAGCTTGATCTTCTGCTCTGTCCTAATACACTGTCCCAGGGAGGCCTACCAAGGAAAGTCAAAGGTGGATTCCCCACCTAGAAGACCATTGCCCATCAAGTTGCTGCTTCCCTGTCCCGAGGACTTCCCCACAGGACCTCTGCTGCAGTACAGTAACATTATAACATATTGAAGCATCTTTATTCATGGGTTGATGAATGGTGTCCATCTCGATATGATGTTATGCTTGGGAAGAGGGAGATACAAAGAGCAAACCAGTTTCCTGCTTCATTTTTGAATGTTATTCCTCCATTTATTTGAGAAATATTTAGCTTGCTAGTCACAAGGATATCCCAATAAAAATAATCCATTCCTTGCCCTGAAGAAACCTGGATTATTATAGTGTAAAATGAAGACTGCAATCCTTTGTAGTATCAGCGACTCAAGTACAGCAAACAGCAAACCAAATCTTCCCCATAGTGACAGGCACTTGTCTCACCTGTAACATTGGCCTTCCATGCTCTAGCTACCCCCAGACTGTGACATAACCAATTTCAAACAATGCCCCAGTATCACTAGTTCCCTCCATCAGTGGTTTAAAAACAATGCAAATAAAAGAAAGGTAAATCTTTGTCAAAATGTAGGAGAAAAAAAGCCTAGTGGTCTTCTTGAGTCTTTATAATATACCCATTTAATATTCATATCTAAAGTATATCCACTGAATTGTACACTTTTAAATGGTGAAATTCATAACCCATTAATTGTATCTTAATAAATGATAAGGAAAAACACATGGAAATATATCAAATACATTTATTTTTTGCCAGGAATCACTATTCCTGTCAATAAATAAAAAATTACCTCTATCACAATCATGGATAGCTACCTATTTGGGTTCTCATATAGAAAGCAAAACTTCTTCGATGTTTCAAGTTAACCTAATTTTGACATGGATGACTACAGTTTTGGTTTCAGAAAACCTTCCCCTTTATTCATCAGTTTGTTTTTGTCTAGCAAGCCCACTTAAAAAAACCCATCAGCTTTTGCATAATGTTAGATACAAAAACTGGCTGAATGACTTCAACCACATCGGTCAACTTCCCAGAAAATGTATTTTCTTCAGTGAAACAACAGGGCTGGACTAGATTCAAAGATTTTAGAAATCTTCAAATATAACTCCACAGTGGAAACTTTATGACACAGAATTCAAACCTCTGAAACTTTAGGACAGCTTTTTTTTTTTTTTTCTTTTGTAAGATAATGGGAGAATCCTTGAGCTGTGACAGGGAGGATCAATACAGAAGGAATAGAAAAGGAACAAAAAAGGAAATCAATGCCCAGTTGCACAGCAACACCCACCAACTCCAATATTTAGGCTGAAAATTTTTATTCTCCTCATGTCTCAGCTGATGACAAGGAGGTCAATTAAGTACCATGGGGTGGGGGGGAAACGAGACTGAGTTCTCCTACCTTTGCTAATGCAGCACCCTAACTGCTGTTAATACAAAGGGAGGTAGCATTTCACTGTTCATTAACCATACTAATTATGGTTTCTCAATCACTTCAGCCATGTCTGCACTCCCAAGTTATAGAACACCAATAGAAGAGATTGGAGTTAAGCTTTCAAGGAAGGGGTAGAGGCATCACCACAATGAGAAAACAAAAATGGAAACCTGGTACCAGAACCTCATCTTTATAACATCTACTTTTAATTGTGTTTTATAATAATCAGAGAACCAGAATCCCAGGGTTAGAGAGAGAAAGAGAGAGAGAGAGAGAGAGAGAGAGAGAGAATCTACAAAGGTTACCTACCTAGTGCAATCACCCATCTGATGCTAAACTTCTGCCTCGTCAATCCAGCTCATTAAATTATATGCCACTTCACATACTGTTCAATTTAACAGAAATAAAAGCTCGAGCTAAAACAAACAAAACAACTATAATGGGCCCTGAAACTAATGGAAGTAAATGTATATAGGCAAAAAGTTTGTATATTCCTGCCAACTTGAAATACGGCAAACTTCTGATTGGGAAGTAATAGCTTCTATCTTTTAAAAACACTTAGCAGCTTTTATATGAAATTAAGTTGTGGAAACTTAAAATAAGACTTTGCATAGATGAAAGAATGCCTTAAAAATCTTAAGGCAAAATGTCACTTTATATCATTTTAATATATTTATGAAGCTTAATGTATTGTAGTGAACAAGTTTTCCCTTCATCATGGGTCTTACCTAAATAAAGTTGGAATCTAGTGATATGCAGAGAGGAAGGCATTTTGCCAGCATGTTTCGCTTCTTTTAATCTCCAATTTAATTTAATTTATTTATGAGAGAGAGAGAGAGAGAGAGAGAGAGAGAGAGATCACACACAAGTAGGGGAGAGGGGCAGAGGGGGAGAGGGAGATAGAATTTTAAGCAGGCTCTATACTCAGCATACAGCCCGACAAGGGACTCAATTCCACAACCCTGGGACCATGACCTGAGCTGAAACCAAGAGGCAAGACACTCAACCAACTGAGCCACCCAGGAGCCCCAATATTTAGTTTTAAACAAGTAGGTAGACTCTGGTCTACAGTTTAAAAGACAAGAATAAGTCAATACCGATTATTCCCTCTGAGAGTTAAGACTGAGTCTTTAGACCTTTCAATCCTTCCAACCTCTGCTTCTGCTTTCTCTCCAGCTCATTTTCCTAGGAAATTGGTCAAGATCAGAAAACACATGAAGTCACCTTTTATAAGAAAATTCATTGAGTCAACCTGGTGGATTGAGGATTTCTAGTCCAACTAATCACATATGTCTATGTTCAACAAGGTTAGAGTGCAGTGCTAGTTTATTTGTTTTCATGTATAAACTGTAATCTTTCATCATCTTTAAACTTGCTAAATAAAAAATAAATAAATAAACAAGAACATGAAGGGGAAGGCTGGTTATAAAAGCTCTTACCCAAAAGAAACCAAGTCCTTTTTTGTTGTTTTAAAGAATGTCCATGATATTGAAAAACAAAAATAAAATATAATTATATCAATCAGAAATTTGAATCAACACATCTTATTTGGAATCAGAAAATACTCATGAATATTACAAAACTACCTTAATAGATTATCACATAAAATGTGTTTTATTTTAAGACCATAATGAAAACAATTGTGGAAGGAACCATCACAGGGAATTATTTATAGTGGTCAGAACATGACTCTGACACCAAGCCATGTGAGTTCATATCCCAGTTCTGCCACCTACTAGCTGCATGACCTTTGACAAATTACCTAGCTTCTCTCTTTCGGTTTAGTCCCTTCTTTTATAACATGGGGGTACTAATAGCACCTGCTTGGCAGGACTGAATGAGTTAGTATATGTAACATGTTGTGAAGACTGCCTGGCACATATTAAGTGCTAAACACATGTGTTATCATTATTGTCTCTATAAAGCTGATTCTAGACTGTGAAGCACTACAGAAAAGCTAGGCAATATTACCACCTTTAATTTAATTAAATTAAAACTTAATTTAATTAAAATTTAATACTAAATGTTACATAGTTTAATACTAAAGAAGAAGGTATGAAGGGATATTTTGCAGGCAGGAGTGGAGGAGAGGGATGAGGAAAGGGAACATGGGGTGAAGAGGGGAAGAGAGAGATAAGGGGGAGAGGATAAAGGAGATTGAGGGGATGGAGGAGAGGATGGGGACGAGTGGGGGGGGGGAGGAAAGAAGAGATGAGAGATGAGGGGGAGTGGATGAGGGGAGGAGGAGTGAATGAAATCAAGAATCTCCATGAGCCTCTGACTGGAGTTTGGATGAAAGATGAATGCCCACCATTAAGGAAACTTACTTGGTAAGTGAGAAATAACACAGTTCTGATTATACCACATGCCTAAACTTTTTAAAGCCAAATACTCCAAGTGCTGTATCTGTGATGACAGATTCCCAAGGCATTGCTAAATCCACAGGTTCATGTACTGTCTTAATGCTTACAACTGTCCCTTTTATCCTCTTTGTTCTCCCCAACATGGTGGCATGCCCAACAATTACTTTTTCATGTAGAATGACAAACTATTTAGTCACAGTAGACAAATCATGGCAAATAATATTCCCACTACTTTTATTACATCTAAACACCAAATACATAAACAAGTAAAGACATTCTTATTCTGTTGGGCAGCGATAGGCTCTCCTTGCCCTAATCCCTTTTAGCAGCATTATTAAAATTCTCCCCGAAGCTGTACTCAGAAGTGACATACAAACAGATGCATTCATTTGATCCCTGGGAGTACTTACGGCTTTAGGAGTAGAAACAGGAAATCATTTCCATGATTTGAGAGTACTTTTGAGATCACTTAGTGCAGACCCTTCAGTGCTGGTGTCCCAGCCTTTTAAGAATGTAATCACCTTTCTCACCTCACCTCTGAGCAGCATGACCCAGACATTGCAGTGACAGGCACAGAACACATTGGGGTCCCCTGAACAAGCCATGCCCCTTTTCATCTCCATGCCTTTGTGTGTCAATCTCCCTCACACTGGGGTCTTTTGGTCCTAGCAAACTTTAGTGATTCCAACTCACATGCTCTCTGAGAAGCCTCTCCTAGGTACCGCTCCTTCTTAAACCTCCTCTTCTGACCATCACCCACTATGTCTTAGAAAACTATGGACTTATCCAGGGAAAAACTTACTTCTTGACCCTTTTTTCTTTTTCTTTTTTTTTTTTTCCACTTTCTAGTAAGTGTTCATCAAACAGATGAAGGCATTCCAACTAACTGATTCTCTTATAAATAAGGAAACTGAAATCAGAGGAGTTAAACAGCTTGTCGAGGGACATTCAGATTCACAGCAAAGACCTGAGGCAGATTCTACTCTTCAGTGAAAATGAGTCTTACTGGGTACTTAGTGTGGATTTAATATCCATAAATTCTATTACATACAAAATATGAAAAGAACTTTGCAGACATCATAACCACCTTCCATTTTCATTACTGCTCACCTTCTCATTGCTTTCATAGAACCCATTTTTGGAAAAAGGAGAACGGGATGTTATGCAAATAAAACAACTTATGGAAAAAATGTAGTGTTATTAGATGACTAATTGGTAGGTCACGAGTGTAAAGTTCACAATACTGAGGGGCATATGTGTTTCCTGTGTGCCTGTTTTGTACAGAAAGGCAAAGAGGTTAGGCGCCTGAAATATATTCATCTGCATAACAACCTTATGAGTAGATGCTAATATTCTCATCTTAAGTGAGAGAGAACCAAGGCTACAAGAGGTGAAGTAGCTGGTTCAGGGTCAAACAGCACAGTGACTAATTGGCAAAGTCCAAATATGAGCCCCGGTTTTCTTGACTTCTGACATTCTCCCCAGCATCTGATACTGTTCCCCTCCACATGGACATCATTCTGGCCCTAAAACCCCAACTTCATTTTAAAATCAAAACAAAACTCAGAAAATAGGCCTTTTTTTTCTCTTTCTATAGTTTCTTTGAAGTTGAAAGCTTGTTTTGGAACTAGAAACACTTCAGGATTAATTGTTTCCTGAGAGGTTTGGGCTCCACATGGGAGCAGGTGGAAAGACAATTTGGACAACATCCAGTGATGGTCAAGGGCCAATTAGTTATGGTGAACTTGTATGAGAACAGGGATTGAGAAACAAGACAGGAGTTATAGGACATTCCCCCGAGATGAGTATGACTCCCAGAAGAAAAAAAAAATAAATAAAAGGATCAAGGATAAACCATATGGAGTTTAAGGTTAGTAAGGGAAAAAAATATTTGAGGTTAAAAAAAGATAGTGGGAACAGGAACATTTTAAAAGTTCAAATACAAATAAGTTTCGAAACTTGAGAATTTGCTTGAAGTTTGAGTTCTAACAACTACACAAGTTCAAAAAGATTAAAAGGCTATAAACACATAGACACACCCTGGTTTTGGATGTGTTTCTTCTGAGGGGAACTGCTGTTTCTTTGTGTCCTACCAGATTTGTTTATAAGGTGCAGAATGGCAGCCAGCTGGGAAGAGACTCTCTGTACTTTTATATCTTACTCGGTGATGCTGGTTCTTAGCTATGATCCAACCCCGGCCCCCCTCCATCTTCTCGGATTGCCAACTGGGAGGCCCATCCTGACTATAAAAACTGTACTGGGAGTTTAATCAGTAGGTACTTTTGAGTTAAATCTGAGGGGTCTGTACTAAAATGTATTCACTTCTGTACTGTCTAAAGATAATAACTGTCTATTTTCTGAGAGAAAAGTTCTGAAAATAAGGCTTCACTGCTGATAAATCAGGTGGGGATGTCAAATGAGAAAGCAGCTCTTTTTACAGAGAGACATTCTTTGTTCTATTCACTCCTGTTGTTGGTACTAGCAATTTTGATCACAACAAAGAGCTTCTGTGAACTGTAAATTTAGTTAGAAATCGATCCAGACACACACTTTGGTTAATTATCTGCTGCATGCCCAGTGGTGGGCTTGCCACCAGGTGGCCAGCAGCACACAAGGAAGGCCTAACACCTGACCAGGAGAAGCTTCTATTCCAACACCAAGAATGATCAGAATAAAAGAAAAGGCAACATAGTAAGTGCCGATTACAGTGCACCAAATTAGCAAATTTTCTTTCTTCTTCCTTTAGTATTGTTTATTTTATTGAATTCAACCAAGTACTATGGATTTGACCAATGAAAGGGATGGGAAGAGGCCAGGGTTTCACTGAGTCTAATACATACATTATTTTTCACATTTTAACATCTCTGAAATTGATGTGCATCTTACAAGTGATGGGCCTATATTTAATGAAATAATAGCTACTGAGACTACTAAGCACTTTTATCAGGGATTCTGCTAAGCATTTTATATGTATCCATTTATTTTTAATTACATATGAGGTGTTATGATTAGTTCCTTTGCAGACACGAAACAAGTAATAAAACAGAGGTTCAGTTATTCACATAAGGTCATACAGCTTGATCCAGCAGCCAAACTTAGGCAGCTGGAATCCAGTGCCTATGTCCTTACCCACTGTGCCACCCTAGTCTCACTGTTAGCTCAATGACCATAGGGCCCTGAATGGCAGGCAGAGGGGTTTGGGCCCAGGCAGTAAAACAGCTGCGTACTCAAGGATGTAGGTAACGGCTTCCTCACCCAAGCCCCTGATCCTAGAATATCAGGAGATTGTGCTTTGGAATAGTAAACTTAGCCATTCATCCCCCATGAAGGAAGCTGGTTTACCCAGCCCAGTATAAAAAACGTAGTAGTTTTTAAAAGTAGTAGTTCTTACTACTTTTTGTTTTATGAAATCATTTATTTTTCTCATTACATCACACAAGCTACCATATTTGCTCAAAATTAAAAAAAAAAGCAAACTATTATCTCATGTGGCTCATGTATCAATATTTAAAAATTAAGGCTTTTGCTTGGTCTATTCCACTCTTCAACTTTGCCTAAGAGATGAAAATAAGGGGGCTCCTGGGTGGTTTAGTCGGTTAAGTGTTCAACTCTTGATTTCGGCTCAGGTCATGATCTCATGGTTCATGCATGGGTTCAAGCCCTGCATCGGGTTCTGTGCTGACAGTGCGGAACTTGCTTGGGATTCGGACTCTCTCTCTCTGCCCCTACCCCACTTTCCCTCTTTCTCAAAATAAATAAATGAACTAAAAAAAATAAGAGAGAGAGAGAGAGAGAGAGAGAGAGAGAGATGAAAACAGATCTCTGTCATCTACTACTTTCTTCCTTCAGAAAAGTAAGTCGGAGGAGCCACTTCGAAAAAATTCAGTACCTTCAAAGCTGGAAAAAAAATCATCTGTGTGTGTCTGGTTTCTTATTTGTATCTGTGTAATGCTCTAATGCATGTCCATCCTCGTGAGTTTACAGATAAATTATAAACTAATTGAAAGCAGAACTGACAAGTGGTTTTACATTATGAATGCTTGGAGATTTATGAAACATTTAGTAATGAATGCTTTAGGCCGACAGATGCACTGTGGCACACATGGCCAAATATACCAAGAACCTATTCCTTGGGAAAATAGAAATTTTTTCTTTTGTGGCTATTGCTTTGATGACAGTTTTGTCCTTTTACAAGGAAATGTAATATTTACCTCTGGGAATGAAGAAACTATCTATGGAGAAAATAAATGTCATAGGAAGCATGTCGGGAAAACCACTGGGTTTTCCCAGGGATAGTCATGCAGCACAAATTGGTAACCATGATATTTTCATAGAAATTTTTAGTATAAATATTGATCTAGTTGGGGACTTAGGACTAGATTTATAGAAAATCAGGCCATAGTAAGAAGAAAACAGCAAAATATTTAGGTCTCTAGAGCAGATAGGTTGAGGCACAGCGTCCTTTTAACAATAAGAAGGAATAAATTTGGGACACCTGGATGGCCTACTAGTTAAGCACCCATCTCTTGGTTTTGGCTCAGGTCGTTATCTCATAGTTCCTAAGTTCGAGCCCCACACTGGGCTCTGTGCTGACAGTAGGGAGTCTGCTTGGGATTCTCTCTCTCTATCCCTCCCTGACTCACAATTTTGCTCTCTCTCAAAGTAAATAAATAAACTTTAAAAAGAAAAAAGAAGGAATAAATTTGTGATCTGGTTCAGCCACATTCTAGGCATGTAATTCCTTTCTCAACTTTGTTCTTTATCCCTGAGATGAAAGGGTTCAACTACAGAGGTTCAGCTCTAAGCACGTAAAAATATGATATAAGCAGCATTTTTAGATATCTCTATATGTCTTGGCACTGTCTTGATATATATTTCCTTATTCATGAAGGAAATATTCTATCTTTTTCTGTTACCTGTCCCACTAGAGTATTGTGAAAAATTTAGCCTTCTAGACAAAGGTGCCACATACATGCTGTTACTAAAACAGAAAGACAGGACACCAATATCTGGAATGTTTCAGATAAGAGGCTCATTATCATCTGCATAGACAGGAAATGTGAGAGTGTTGCCATGAGTACAGGAAGAAAACCTCAGCCCATCTGGATGCTAAATGATGGAGGACACTTGAGTGCTGAGATAAAAGATAATACACATCCACAGATGGTAGCAAAGACATTGGTACTGGGTTTTATGGTGAGAACAGAAGAGGTCAAAGGTAGGCCTTCTGAGCAGCACAGTTTCTCACTCTGCTCTGATCCAACAAAAAGACTGCTCTTAGAGTAGTTTTAATGTCTATGTTTAAGATAACATTACTGAGAGAGATAGTTATCACTCATTTGAGGCTAGATGGCAGATAACTACTTACATCTATTTGTAAGTCAGCTGTTAGGAACTTGGAAGAAACTGTGCAGTTGTAACTGTATTTAAAAAGAGGTTATTATCTCAACCCATGTATGAAGTCTATAATGTACCTGAAGTACAGTATGGATATTGGGATTATTTCTATCTACAGTATGGATACTGGGAAATGCAACTTGAAGACCAAATTGGGAGATGGTTTCACATCTTCTCTGACTTTGTAGCTTTTCTTGCTAGTGACCACTGGGATGCCTTTGTGTTGAGGTATTGACTAGTGGGGATGGGGTGAATATATCCACTCAACAGTGAACCAACTCTCTTTTTTTAAGTTTATTTATTTATTTTAAGAGAGTGACAGAGACAGAGACAGGAAGGAGAAGAGAAAGAGGGAGAGAGAGAATCCCAAGCAGGCTCTGCACTGTCAGCACAGAGCCTGATGCAGGGCCCAACCACAAACCACGTGATCATGACCCAAGCTGAAGTCAGACACTTAACAAACTGAGACACCCAGCTTCCCCAAACATCTCCATTTCTAACAATGCTATTTGCATGCTTAAATAATTTGAACATGTAAGAATTAATATACAGTCCCCTAATTATTCTTCCTGTCTCCTTTTTCTTTTTTTTCCATTATGTACATGGATGACAGATTAATTTCTTAAGAAACCACCACGTAAGTGTGCTCTGTATTTTCATCATACTTTGAAGAACTTTGGGCATAGGACTGATTATATTTTATTATAATTTTGCACTGACAGGCCTGTTCAATGAGAAAGTATAGTACTTGATGGTAGGTATGATAGGAGCTTAACAGTATTAATTTATAAATAAATACAAACAATTACTTCACTATAAAATCTTTCACTGGCTACGTAAAATTAGTGCAACCTTTCAGCTACCATTATTGAGCCCCTTATTTTACACACACACACACACACACACACACCCTACAAGTATGTCTTGAAATTCATACAAATATGCATACATATTCTCTAATTCTCATAGTAACACATTTTACACATGAGAAACTCATAGGGTTATATTATTATGCAAGGTTACAGCCATACCAAGTGTTCAAATCAGAATACAAATTTGTCTGAGTCCAAAGTCCATATTCTTTCCACCATCAATCCACCCCAGGCTTGCCAATGGTGTCTGGCAATGAAAGCTCATTACAATTCTTGGCCCTGTTCATTGCCTGACTTCATTTCACCCAATTCCCCACCAGAAACAATTTGATCCATCATAACACGTATACTTAGTGCTTCCCCCACCTCCAAATATACTTATACAAACTTATCACCAGGATGCCTTGCTAAAATGCAGATTCTGATTCAGTATGTTTCGGATACTGCCTAAAAATCTGCATTTCTAATAAGCTCCCAGGGATGCTAATGTTGCTATTCTGTAGTCCACACTTTGAATGTAAAAGTCCAGAGCATCCTTGAAAGTGCCTTTGATCCTTCCTACCACAAAATACTCTTCACTCCTTTTCTTCTTAGCTCCACTACTGGTACCACCTTTTCTTCAATACCTTGCCCAGTTTCTCATCTCACTCTGATCTTTACTAAATCCCAAAAGCATTCCATTAGTATTTCGAATTAGCAACTTGGTATTCTTTTTATTATTTTTGCATGTATACATTAATTTTGCCTGCTAGACTTCCTGGAAGTAAAGGTTTCTTATAAATTCTACATTCCTCCCAGAACTTAGCATAGTGCTTTCCTGTGGTAGTATGGTGGATAATTACTGGTTCCTCCTCCTAGCTCACAAGCCCCTTTCCATAGTAACTTCCTTTTTTTGAACTGAAGGAAGAAGCAAGATCTAAATAGGTGCACTGCTAGCAGCTATGTCCTCATGTTTGTCTCCACAACAAAATGAGTCAATTGGAGTTCAGAGTTTGTTCTCTTACATTTGGAATTTTACTGGAAAGAAAATTGTTGCCTCTTTAGGGGGACTCTCTGTTAATGAAAATATGATCAAAGGCCACATTTTCTATACATGGGTGGGAGAAACAAAAGAAGTTGGCACATGCAATGGGAAGAATGCAGTCAGTCCAGATAAAAGTACAAAAATAAAAATTTCAAAGAGGATGTCGGGTGATCTCCAAAATACCTCAGTTAGAGACAACAGTGTTTGAAGCATAGCTACATTTTTAGCCTTTGGCTCTATAATAGACAATTTCTAAAAAATAAATTCATAATAAGTAGATAATTTATAATAAATAAAGCTAAGTCCTCTTTTCCCCCCTTAAGCAGACTGTAGGAGCTGTAGTGACTTACAATGAGTCTACTACAAATAGGATTTATGTCTATGATATTGATAATGGTAATGTTGACTGTGATGCCTGTCAAATGAATCTTATACATTGGTTTATTTGCCATTTCAGGGGATGGTGAAATGAAGGCTGGAGGATGATACTCTGTCATATATTATCCTAAACCAATAATGTTTCTTAAATTGAAGTCTTCAGAGCACCTGCATCAAAGTCCCCTGAAGTGCTCTTTTAAAATGGACACTCCCTGGGAGAAAATATTTGCAAATTATATATCTAATAAGGAGTCACTATCCAAAGTGTACAAAGAACTCATACAACTAAGTATCAAAAAACAAACAGCGGCGCCTGGGTGGCTCAGTTGGTAAAGCATGCGACTTCAGCTCAGGTCATTGCATGTATATGCACTGGGTTATTTATTCAGTCATAAAGAAAGAAGGAAATTCTGCCATTTGTGACAACATGGATGGAACTTGAGGGCAATATACTAAATGAAATAAGCCAGACAGACAAGGATAAGCACTGTATGATCTCACTTATATGTGGAATCTTAAAAAAACAAATTTATAGAAATAGAGAACAGGTGGGAGATAGGGGAAAAGGTTAAAGGTGGTTAAAAGCTACAAATTTCTAGTTACAAATAGGTCCCAGAGGTGTAATATACAACATGATGACTATAGTTAACAATATTTTATATTTGAAAGGTGCTAAAAGGTAGATCTTAAAAGTTCCTATAAGAAAAATGTAAGGTGATAGATGTTAACTCAAATAATTATGGTAATCATATTGTAATATATACATATATCAAATCATTATGTTGTATACTACAAATTAGTACAATGTTATATGTCAATCACAACTCAATGAAACTTAAAAAAAAATAAAACAGACATTCCTGGTTATCATGGCTGACCTACTAAACCAGCATTTCTGGTGAATTTTAATTAGACTTCCAAAATTTTCACAGTCATTAGCTAAGACTTTGTCTGGTAAGATCTATACATACTATTCTTTTTTTTTTTTTTTAATTTTTTAACGTTTATTTATTTTTGAGACAGAGAGAGACAGAGCATGAACGGGGGAGGGTCAGAGAGAGAGGGAGACACAGAATCTGAAACAGGCTCCAGGCTCTGAGTGGTCAGCACAGAGCCCGACGTGGGGCTTGAACTCACAGACCGCGAGATCATGACCTGAGCCGAAGTCGGCCGCTTAACCGACGGAGCCACCCAGGTGCCCCTATACATACTATTCTGTATCAGTCTAAAGATTCACCAGCTAATGTGATGGCTTTGAGAGTGATACCAACTTTCAGGAGAACTTTATTCCCTGCATTCTATATGCCATCCTCAAATCATGGCTACTTAAGTTCAAGTAAAACTTTACAGTCTCATATCAGAAAGTGAAAACTGTAAGTATTTATAATTATTTTTAATATACAGTGCTCTTGCTACTAATTTCTCAGGTCCCTTCCTCCAGCTGTCATTAAATCCAATGTCTGAGCCCAATTTTCTTTATAATAAAGGAAGTCTCTCACATGATATAAAAACACTGGGCCATAATCTAAACCTACTTCTTCCTATTCTGACCTCAGAATAAGTACAAACAGCTTCCATGTCTTCAACCTCTGTTTCAGTGGTAGAGTCAGAGTAGCAAATTTTGTTTCATGCCTCTTGAGAAGTCTGAGTAATCATTAATTCATAGTGATTGTGCCAAAATAATTAGATGTTTGAAGGTAATGTGCCTTGTCTTTCTTTCATGTTCTTTACTATAAGCTAGTAAAAAAAATTTATTCAAATTTATATGAAAGATAACAAGTAAAATAATTTTTTTCAAAATGTTGTTCTGTGGCCTAAAATATTACATAGAGGTCTTTATCCTATTATCACAGATGAATACAACACTTAACTATCTCCTTCATGGCTGTTAAGGCACAGTAGAGTCAATTCATGCCCAGGGAGCTTTAATCATAGACCATCGTCATGATAAATGGTGAAAAGTCAGTGTGGGCTATCATGTCAATGGCTACTAGGGGAGTTTTTAATGGGAACATCGGCAGCATGCAGTTCATAACTACTTTCAAGGAGTACTTCTGATCTAATGGCTCAATGAGTATTATTATAGTATCTTTACATGTAGTATTTCTGGAGAAATTCCACTTTAAAGGAGGCCGGTTACTGTAGACCATGGATACAACTGAGATTGTTTGAGTGATGCAAATATTGCTAGTGGTTTAAAGCTGGAGGACCATGGGGCTACTGACACATTTTATTTAGTCAGCACAGTACTTTAAAATAATCAAAAACTAAAGATTTGAAGACTTCAGAAAGTCCATGCAAATATCCAGATTACCACAGATCCCACTGCTCCACATTCTCTTACATGGAGCTTCTTCATGTAGTTAATATCCATGTAGTCACTAGAGCTTGGGGCCCCTCTTAGAAGTTCTCACTGAAAGGACAGAATCTTAGGACTGGTAGGGACTGAGAGCTCATCTAGTCCAACAGCTGCATTTAAAGTTGATACAATAAGCACTTGTGATGAGCTCCGGGTATTGTAGGTAAGTGATGAATCACCAAATTCTACACCTAAACCTAACAGTAAACTGTATGTTAGCTAAATGGAATTTAAATAAAATATTGAGAAAGAAAAGAGTTGATACAACAGAAACCAAGAGAGATAACAGGGATGTGTTTTAAGATTCCCATTAGGTAAATCAGTAGAAACTCTTCATGGTGGTATTTGGACTGCTCAGGCACCCAACAATCTGTTGTTATTTGGCACAATAAGGCTTGAGTTGTACTTTTTAATCTTATGCTAAGTCAAACTTGGCCTAAAAGAATAATGATGGTTCAGTTATCAATTCATGAGTTGGTTTCAGTATGAGTCCCTGTTGCTGGGTGGGGAATATCAGAAAATTCAATTTTAAAACTTTCTGCTTGATAAATACCACAATATCCAAATACACACAAATATACAAAGACTTTTCATTCACTTTCATCAAGCATTCACACAGAATCTATAAGGATTCTGAAATTTTAAGATACTATTCAGTTCACCATTGTTTCAAAAATAGGCAATATTCCAGGAACATATGGCTATCTTAATATTAAGTCTAGCATTATTTTAAGGCTGAAGGGTAAAATCATGTACACACACATGGACATGGACATGAACATGGACATAATTAAAGGGTTTTCAGGCCATGGAAAACTAAGTGTATGGAGAAATATCAACTTACTCCCTGTCATCATGCTTTTTCAGGGAGGCCTCTGGCCATGAATCAATATTTTTGGCACCTATCTGATATACGAGGAAGCTTATCAATACAATATAGTATATGAACTTAAAACCAGAAAAGAAAAATCAACCTCATTAACACCGAATATAAACACCTTTTAAAAGGGCAACTACTATATTGATTGTACAGACACTTTTCAGTCGCCTATTTGTTATCAACTTTTATATCCTATTTGGAGTCATATTTAAAAGAAAAAGCACTGATGAAGTTATTTTTTTAAGAATATGGTCAAAAAGAAGAGGGGGGCAATTCTTGAAATTACTGTCAAGTATAAACACACTGAAATACCTCATATTCCTGGGAAAACTTCAAGTTGTCATTTGCTTTCAACCTTTCAATGTGATCTGCAAGTTCCAAGATAGGAATTGGAGGATGGCTAGCCATACCTATTAAAAGGAAAGAAGAAACACATTTGAAAACAAATGAAAACGATGCTAACTATTCCAAAATATAGAGAATACTATAGTTAGAAATGGCCTGAAGACATGTGAGTAGTAAAGATGTTTAATGTGAGGAAGCAGGCAGATAGTTTGGTTACTCAAAGCAGGACATGCTCTGGAAGGATGAATTTTGTAGCCAAATGAAAAGTCACCAAGCATGATCCCCAAACTAACACTCCTAGTGTAAAAGAAAGCGTTATTGTGCTATGAATTAATGCAGTTAGCTAGCGGAGAAAACTGACAGTCAGGCTTGATGTCAACTTCTGCTTTGAGTAATGACTGTTATGTCATTTCAAACTCCTTCTCCTGCACTGTATGAAATGGAAATCGTGTGGAATTAAATGGTGTAAAGTGAACTAAGAAAACAGACACTGAGAAAGGCCTAAAAGGGAAAGAGTATAGTAGCTTGATAGGAAACATAAAGTGACTTATGCATAATCAAGGAAAACTAACTTGAAGAATGAAGGTTACCAGGGTAACCGGAATCATCTGAACCTGCAAAGGAAATGATGATGTAAATAAAATAAAATAGAACGGATTTGTTAAAAAAAATGAAATGGATAGTCTGATATACTTTTATAAAGGACTGATAAAAACACTACATGTTTTTACAGGATTCACTATACATTGTGACTTGATTAAGATCGCTTTAATAGTTCACATACCTGAAGGTGATTGACATTCACATGCAAACATGGGCACAAAGAATGGCATGCACCACAGTTCATAGACGATAATCACTGATGACAAAATCAGACACCAAACTGAGTTTCAAAAATGTTTCCACTAGTAGCAGATTGTAGAGGTTGGGGCCGTGGCCTTCACCTGGACATTTATAAATGGCCACACACTAACAGCTTTATGGTATTTGCCCCAGGTCCCCAAGTTTCAACTCCCAGCAAACCTACAATCTACTTCAGGTGTAAACATCTTTGTCCATGAATGGGAAATGAATGCAAGAGAGTGAGCAAATGGTCAAAGGACAAGGAGTGAAAGAGGATGGAAAAAGAAAGAAAGCAGTGACAGGGGCGGCACATCTTAGTTCCGTCTGCCAGCTGAAGTGAGATTAATTTCACAGATTCCGTTAAAAATAATCTATCACTAATTTGGTGATTCCTGGGTCTTTCCAATGTTTTCTCGCTTTTCATGTGATTTACATTTTATTTCTTTGTGATGAATTTTTTATAAGTACCATGAGAAAGCATCGCTGACTCATGTCTTATGGATACAAATTCCAGCTGGCTAGAAAAACTTGAACTAGCATGCCCCCAGGGAAGCCTCTGAAACTGAAAAGGAATGGGGGAGGAGCTCAAACTGGAGGTCATGTTGACATTCTGCTGTCCTGAGACTCTCTGGAAGGTGTTAGGCTATGGAATGGTGACCATTAAGTCAACATGACATGTGATTACTTTATGGGCATTTTAGGAATTATGCCATTACTGAAAGCCACCCAGTAAGTTCCTGTATCTCAAATGCCAAATTATCAATACTTCTGGTAAGTAAAAAACTAGTTTGCTTCTTCTAGACAATTTCATCATTTTTGCACAGTGCTATGATAGGTGGTGTTTTAGCATTTATGGCTTCCAGTCAACTAAAATCTTGGTGGAAGATCCAATAAAAATGAGTTGGCTGAGAAGTAGAAATTCTTTGTTGCTGATATAATTGTGTATTTGGATCAAAATGTTGGAGGCCATTTCTGGAACTTTTCCAAATAGATGGTAGAATTGAACTAATTTGCATTCTGTGGAGGGAGGAGATGGGTGACAGTGGTCTAATAATTAAAGTGATCTTATCCAGATGAGGCACCCCCAATGACAAGAATGGAAATGCGAAGGCACAAGAGACTCTAGGCTTATCTGGAAATGGAAATGGAATGATGTGGACATCCATTACAGTGCTTCAACAGAGAAAATAAAGAGACAAAGATGTTTAGACCTTTTCGAGCGAATCGTGGGAGAGAGTTATTATCATATATGGACTGAGTGGTGGTTTGGCTAGAGAGGGAGGACACAGAGCCAATCAGGGAGGCGTAGGGGACTGAATTACTGCTCAAAGCTGCAAAAAGTAAAGCCAGTTGGAGATGGGAAAAGTATTAGTATAACAGCAGTAGAAGACCATAATAATCAACCAAAGATGTGATCAACATATTTACTTTGGAAGCTAGTTATACAGAAATGCAAGTAAGCCTGTACTGACTCATCACCTAAATCAGGACGTATATATAATATACAGATACCTTAGCATTCAAGAACTATCATTTAAGACACATAATTATGTATTATGTTGCACCAAAATTCTTGACAAGTAAAAACGCCAGAATGGATGTTTCACAGGAAGGGGAGGAGAATGTGTAGGACTCTGATGATATAGGAGAAGACATCCTAGACTAGAATATGGGTAGGAGTTCTCTTTCTGGTTTTGCCATCTCCTAATAGGGACAAATCACTCATTATCAAGGACCTCATTTTTTTTTTTTTAATCTGTAAAATAAAACCGCAGAGCTAGGTAAATTCTGGAGTCACTTCCTTCTTTATAACTACCACTTGTACCTCATGTAGATAGGATTTCTAAACATATGGAACAGAGAAGGGTCTCATCTACACAGTTCACAGGCAAAGGTTCTAAAAGTTCTTGTAACTTCTCTTTGAGATCTAAGGAACATTTACTTCTACAAAACAGAAAATGCATGCAATTGAATTGTCTACTTTTTGAATTATTTAAATTCAATACCATTTTCTTTAGCTAACCAAAAAGTATGATGCTATGTCATGTATTTGAAACAAATAAACAGCATCATAAAAATTATGCTACGTAATAAATCAAGGATGAAATTCCTCTAACATGAAACTCCAGCTCATACCAGGAAAGAATCACCAAGGATCTTGATTCCCCCCCAAACTTTTCCATTGTCCATCATGGCAACAATTTTATATGATATAATCAAGCATGTTAGAGTCTGAATAGATAAGCAGACACCAAGAAAACTGTGATGTTGACCTCAATATAGTATCTTTTCAATCTTTTGTCTGGGCAACATGGGTATTTCTCACAGTCTACAAACCAATATTTTATTAGAAAAGAATTTTTACATTAGCATCATTTGAGGTGCTTTCAAATTCCTTTTTTCCAGGCTACACACCAGACCAATTAAGTCAGAATCTCTGCGGGTGTGAACCAGGTGTTGATCTTTTTAAAGCTCTCAAGCCATGGCTCCCAGTCCAATGGAAATTATCTTGTTGGGGGGGGGGGCGCTGTAACTCCATGTATTCATTTTTTTCCACTCAAAAACTTTATTGGAGTTTACAAGAATGCAATATGCTTTTTTTCAGTAATACCTTGAATTTTCTCTGATTCTCTATTGAGCACGCTTTAATACTTTAGCTATTATTAGTAGCAAAGAACTTGAATTGCAGCTCACAGCTGATAAGGACTTGCCTGGGTCATGACCTTATCAGTTCAAAGCTACAAATGCACAACATAAGTGCACTTTAAAGGCACACGTTGAAACTGAACAGTGTTCTCATTTTGGAGCCATGATATCCACAATATACTCTGTCAGCATGAAAAATGGATGTAGTCACTGAAATTTGCCTTAGGTTGGAGGAAAAGCCATGATGGCTACTTTTAATAGGAAACATATTTGTGATAGTAATGTCATGAGGGCTTCCTTATAAGAACTGGAACTTTAAAACCATGGCATTTTAAGCTGAGAGGTATTTTAGAGATCACTTAAGCCCAGCATTTTCATTTTACACAAGAAGACTCTGAAGTCCAGAAAAGATAAATGACCTCATGCATTAGTCCATCTAGTAAATAAAATCTTAAGTGGTTTTGGCATCTTACTACTGTATTAATTCTGGAATGGCAGTTACAATCTTCTCAAGCAGGGCGCAAAGTCTTCAGGGGCTGAAGGGGACAGATTGGTAAGGTAAATGACTGAAGATGACAAGGTAGGGCATAGCAAACACCTTCACAAACAAATGCACTCATACTCATTTCCTTGCAGCAAGCAGCCTTCTATGACTGTCTTTCATTTCCCTACTTTCAAAGGAGGCTCTAGAAAAGAATATTTTTCTATTATATGCAAAATAAAAATATGCATGAGATGAATGGCAACTGACATTCAGTCTCAATGTCAGGGTCATGTTTAGGGCTGGTGTAGATTGTGGAGAACTTGTACAAGGGTCAAACTATTCAGCTCTAGTCGATATCTTCCAGGGAGAATTGCAGAGCCATGAGGTAAGACTTTTCAGGTTTTCAGTAGCAACTGCAAACACAGATTATGATATGTTTTCATTGTTGCCTCAAAATTTTGCTGAAACCCAGTGGGAGTCAAAGACAGGACCTCTGCAGGACACATTTGGCTAACTAAATTGTGACCTCTGTTTTAAAACAGCAAAATGTTCCTTTCTCGTGTAAATTAAAATCCAAGTAGGTTGAGAGTAACATCATGCTTGTATCCACAAGACCATGGGCTAGACATCAGGTGTGTATGGTGGGGTGTGACAATGTATACTTCCTGCATGGGTCACCCCTTGGGAGTTCATTTATTTCTTCTTCTTTTCCATATTAATTTTATCAGTTAGGAAAATGACTTCATCAAGGTCATCACTATTAGTAAAACTAAGGCTACGTGGAGGATTTGATCCTAGATCTTGTCACTTCTCATTTAGGACATTTTTCATTATGCCATACTGTCTCTTATACCACTTAACATCCTGAAGGAGTGGTGCCATGTACATAAATATTGGTCTGTGAGAATGTTTGGGCTATTTATGTCCTGACACAGAGATCTCAAGCATCCTCAGTTTATAGAAAATGTGTCAATAATAGCTTCATTTAAAGATATGTCCCATGGTCGGGAAGAGGTAAAAGGCACTCCTACACACACCTGTATTTTCCAGTCACCTCTTGTCAAAATGTTGTGGGTTTCCATGAGAACCGGAACTAAAAATATACTAACGGTATACATTCAAAATGTTAAAACTGTAGGGGCCCCTGGGTGGCTCAGTCGGTTAAACGTCTGACTCTTGACTCCAGCTTAGGTCATGATCTCATGGTCACGAGTTTGAGTCCCACATGGACCTCTGTGCTAACCGTGTGACTCTGGGATTCTGTCTCTCCCTCTCTGTTCCTCCCTTGCTTGTGCTCTTTCTCTCTCCCTCTCAAAATAAATAAATACATTTTAAAAAGTGTTAAAAAACTAGTAGTATTTGGAAGATTTCTTCAAAAGCTCAATTTACAATGCTTTTGCCTTCTAAAAGTTGTTTTATTTTGCTAAGTAATCTAATCAATAATATCTTCAAATAACTTTATCTAGAGAGAGACGTTACCAAATACTTGCCTTATTTTTAAATTTTTTAAAATCTTGCATTTAATACCAATAGCCACTGTATAATTATTTTGCTAAGTAATGATTTTGAGGTCACTAATAATGGTGAACATCTTTTAGATGATTTTTTTTTTTTTATGTTAGGATATATGTGTGATGATTCAATACTACTCTCTTCATGGTTTTCCTTTCCAAAAAACTGTGATGAAGTGTGGAGAACAATTTGTGGTCATGGAACAGGGAGAAAATAATTTGTTCATCAAATCAGTGATGCATCTGTGTCAAAAATGTAGTTCACTAAGTTAACAGTCACAGGGAGAAAATTAGTTTGTAAAATAATGGTCAGATTTTAACATAATTTATGTACTTTTTAGAGTACTCTGAATGATATACAAATACTCTATGTTTACAATTTGTCTCACAAATGAATAATGAATTAAAGGCAAAAGAGAACACTGATTTATAAGATATAATTGCTATGTGGCAGGACAATAAAGAGAATTTGACTTAATCCATGACTAGGATCATCATTAAGGGAAAGGTGTTCCAAGAGTGCTTTTTCAGGTAAGCAGTGGAGAGCATAAATAAAATTCATTTTTACATAGGTTTCTCAAAATGGAGAATTTGAACAAACTGTATTTCTTTATATAAAAAATGTACTATTTCTATTCAATGAACCATAGTTTTTGAGGTATAACATACAAAGAACACACATGGTGTTCTTAAGCAAGGTCGTATATGTAAGTTTCTTATGGTACAAAATATGAAGATAAATATATGTATAAAAATGGATCTTGTTAGCATTGATCCAATTAATAGCACTAATGGATCAGAAGAGATGCCTCAGAAGCTTTTAAAGCCCGTTCAGCTGCTGTGCAGACATTTCTGCTGCTGAAACTGCTATTTCTGATACGGTAACTTTTTACCAGTTTGGTTTTGTTTTTCATAGCCCATCAATCACCTACCATCCATGTATGCTTTAGGGAAAAACATATTAAGGTCATCCTCAGAATGAAAATGAGGCTCTTATGTTGTACATCTGACCATCAATTTTTAAATTTCTTTTCTTAAAAAGTGCAAGTACACATTCTAGAAGTTTTTGTTGTTGTTTGAAGTTTATTTATTTATTTTTTTTGTGGGGGGTTTGCAGAGAGAGGCATGTGAGAAGGAGTACAGATACTGGAAGAATGAAATTCGCAGGAAAAAATGAAGAAAATTTCTGATGGAAACTGACAAATCAATGAAAGGGCACAGGGAGGAAGAATTTTACAGGCACAGGGAAAGGTGGTGGCTGGTATACAATATGAGGCCATTAGCTATGTGTTCTCATACAATTTTTTTTTTTGTACTAGAAAGAAGGCTTATTTCTCTGAGATGCTGAAATTCTAAATTTGCTTTGTTGGGGAAAAAGTAGATATATGAACACATATCAGTAGCTTCTTTGGTTTTCTTATTCATCACCATCTTGGGATGATATTATATTTATTTTCATCATTCTGTTCAATGCTGCAGGCTGTGGCTCAGAGGGGCTGCTACACTGCAAGTAAAGGCTTTTTTACAATATTTCAGAAAACTCTGTAATTGGCAGTCTCTATGAAAATAGTAAATGTGCCTACCCTAGGACCCTGTAATCGCCATTTCCAGGTGTCTAACATTTGGAGGTAGCAACAAAGAGGTGAAAAGATGCGGGCTCAGTACTGCTCACTGCAGTATCATTTGCAAGAGTAAAACATGGAAAATAGCCCCCATTAATAAGGAATGAGCCACTACATTTTGTGTCATCTGTAGAACAGAATAACATCAATACCATTGGCTGCTAAGGAGATAAAATCTAACACACTAACTTGGGAAAAGGTTTATGTTTATACAGTTAAATTTTATTTTTATTTTATTTTTAATTTTTTTAACGTTTATTTATTTTTGAGACAGAGAGAGACAGAGCATGAACGAGGGAGGGGCAGAGAGAGAGGGAGACACAGAATCGGAAGCAGACTCCAGGCTCTGAGCCATCAGCCCAGAGCCTGACGCGGGGCTCGAACTCACGGGCCGCGAGATTGTGACCTGAGCTGAAGTCGGACGCTTAACCGACTTAGCCACCCTGGCGCCCCTACAGTTAAATTTTAAACCAGACAATTTTATGTATTTGCACCTTTCTATCTGTCTATATACCTGCTATACAATTATTATCAATTAAAGAACTGTATATACATGTAAAGAAGTCTAGAAGGATACTTATGGTGGCTATTTCTAAAGGGTAAATTTGGAGCAGTTATAGGAAATCTTTTACTTATATTTTAAATATGTCCAAAAAAAAAAAAAAGAAAATTTAGAAGCATGGGGACATAGAGTAGGTTTTCTTTTCTAAAAGCGCTTTTTTCACCTTTTCCAATTTATGAAAATTTTGAAACATAAAAAATATTTGCTATAATGCACACCTGTGTAGCTACAACCTATCTACAAAATTGTTAGCAAGCTTATTTTCTATTTTAATTTCCCCAATAAACATGTGCTGCTTTTGTAATCAAGAAAAATAATTATTGAGAAGTAAGGGTAGTAAGACGACTTGGGAAATTTTGGAGAAAAAAAGGGAACTTTTCCTCCCAACCTAGGCTGACTGGGCACAGTTCAGTTCAATTTTGTTTAACATGTAACTCATCTGTGAATCCATCTGGATGCATACCCAGCTTCTGCCATCCACAAAGATTTATGAGGTTTAATACAGCATTCTTTTAAAATCATCTTTAAGTATTTTCCCCTTCCTCTACAGACCTTAAAGACTTGTAAAACTTGGTTAGCAGTTAGTAACTTTAGCATATTCTTCTACAACATCTCCTCTCTCCTTTACTCATTTTATCCAATCTTACATTTCAGGTGATAAGTCTAACCTTAGCTAAGTGATACCTTCTTGCCCACTGGTACTCTAATTTTGTAGGCTATGGGTGATACAAACATTGTATTTGAAATACATGTTTCATACGTGTTCTGCCTGAGCCAGTACACCAATAACTGATGACTTATACATTATTTTAATAGATTGGGTAGTTCAGGTTTTAAATACAACTTATTGTATACTGCCACCTGAACTTTAACACACAGTATTCTGGCTAATAAACACATTCATGGAAAATACCTATGAGCAGAGGTACCTGCTCTCAGTCAGGAAGATGTGAGTCTTCCTCACCCTGTTCAAATGCTTGGATATAGTGTTTCACTAATACAGCAACTATATTGTCATCTGAAATTTGGAAAGTGAACTAAAACCATGTTTTTTCCCCACATCCCACAACCTTGCAAAGATGTTTATACTGAATGCAACAGTTTTCTCTGCCTTTACTTCGCCTTAGTGGAGACACAGTGGACAGAATTCTGACATTTCTTTTCCTGACCCAGAGATAGGGATGTTTGTGGTACTGAGGTTCAAGGTATATTTCTTTGAAGTACTTACATGTTCAGAATTCTGTATTTATATGAAATTTAGAATGTATTTTCAATACCTTTGGAGTATTGGGTAGAATTGAGGGAAAATGTCTGCCTCCTTATATCTAGGCTCTTCAACAAGAATAAATACTTAAAAGTAAATAGTTTTTTCATCCCCAAGAATTTTTTGAAAAGAAAGGAGAATTCATAGAATTAGTGAACTGACTGATGTGCTTCCTTTACCTTCTGAAATACCTACTGAATTTCAAATGGAAATGTTTGTTTGGTATTTTATCTTCCTCAACAGATCCATCAGAAGTGGAAGTAAATTTGCTTTCATGAACAAGTTCAGTGCTAGGGCCTCATTATATAAATCACAGGTTTTTTATTTCTTTGAAAGTCATTTGTTCGAAGTTAAAATCTGGATGGCTAATCCTCTACTTAGGAATACCATTAATAAGTATTGTCAAATTTTATGTTTGTGGATAAATGATTATACTTCCAAAGGTATGATGTATATAAAAGCACATTTCAGACAGTGAAATGGTTTAAAATCCAAAACTTAAGGAGCGTCATATCATTTGCTGTGTAACCCCTACTATAGGGTCATTTTATTGCATCATCCAGGAGAGCCTTTGGTTATTTGTGAACAAGAGGCAAGGAAAAAGCACAGAAAGGTTTGGTTAACAACCCTGCCTTCTGCCCTAATCCCCTTGGCAAGTAATTAGACAATTTGTAGCCATTGCTTAGAATCTCTACTGATTGAAACAAATGGTCACATTTCTATGAATTCCACATTGACAGCTGGGTCTAGTTTTTTTTTTTTTTTTTCCTTAACTGGTGAAATTTTCAAGACAGCAGGCCATATCAGAGAGCACGGGAGGGAAATACACTGATTCAACAAGCCAAGCTCATGCAGATTGCTTACCTGAGCTAAAAGGCACAACACAGTGCTTCTTCCTGAGCAGAAGTGCTAGGACCTTAGGACAACTTCTCCTGCTTTATTCTCTTCCTCTACTAAATCTCCTCTCCCTCTTTATTCATCTTGCCCACTTTATTCCATTACCCATTTGATGTAATAAGTCTAACCTCAGTTAAATGATACCTCCTATAAACTCAGGTCCCCACTGTGATTTTGTAAAGCTATTGGTGAGCTAACCAATGTCCCTTCAAATGTAAGATTCATTCTCCTTTCCAAGGACTTATATGAAATTTAATAGATTCTTTCCATAAATGGATCTAATATTCACATATATACTGGGGAGATTATATTCTTTACAGACTTTTTTTTGGATTTGACCATATTTTCAAAATTACCTGTAAAAGTGAGAAGTACTTCTAGATGGAGGTGTCTCGGTTGAAGGCATTTCTATTTCCTTGTTTGTAGTTGCCTGTACTCTGCTAATAATCCTGTCTACACAGTTCTCATTCATACTTCCTATTTTTTTTTTTTTTTACTTTTAATGCTTATTTTTGAGAGAGAGACAAAGTGCAAGCAGGGGAGAAGCAGGCTCCAGGCTCTGAGCTGTCAGCACAGAGCCCGGCATGGGACTTGAACCCACGAACTGTAAGACCATGACTTGAGCTGAAGTCGGATGCTTGACTGACTGAGCCACCCAGGCATCCTTCCTACTTCCTATTTATGCCTGGAATATTCTGTTAGTGCCAGAGTAGATGAAGGATAGCACTCCTATTGTTTTTCGTTTTTCTTTTTTTCTTTTGGAGCTATCTTTGCCTTTTCACTCATCCTATACTATGCTTCTATCTCTGCCTGAAGACCAAGGTTGATTCCAATACAAATCATACTTTCCATAAAAGCCAGAGGAGATGGGGGCAGGGCTGAGCAGCAAGGTATTAAGTAACAATCATTTTCTCCATTTCCACAACATGCTGCTCTTGCAAAGGAATCATGTAATGCATCATCTCTGTGGCTTTTAGGTCCTCTATACCCTGGTTTAGTCAAATTGAAAAGTACATGAATTCCTGGGCCCATTATCAAGAAGTTGCCTACAGCCTAAAGAAGTCAGTACACTACTATTTCAAAAAGTGAACCGAGAAGGTTTACTACAAGAAACTCAGTATCAAGATGCCTTAATGGGACACCTAGACAGAGACTCAACAGGGAGCACCTAAGGGATTACAGTGACCCAAAGGACTCTATGAGTTTATTCAATCATCATTACATGTGCATAGTATACATTTATCAGCCTTTAAAAAATACACACAGGAGATTTTTGGCTATATGAACATTTTCTACTGCCTTTTATGCTGATGGAGGTAGATCTTTGCTTTGTAAAAACTGATTTTTAAAAAGTCTAACCTCATTTGAAATAGCATTTTACACACAACTCACATTTATGATGATGGTTTGTATAGCCACTTTGAAAATGCCAGACACTTCTTTCAACTTGTTACTAGTTACCATGATACATTCACAGGTAAAAAAGAAAACATGTCAAATATAATAGACTACATTTTCAATTCAGAGTAAGTCACTGCAGTGTGTAGTTTGATAAATTTGAGGTATATACTACTGTGAGTTAGCATGTCCATGTGACACAACATTTGCCAACAACTCGGGGAATGATAACACAACCAAATTTTAATCACACTTCTTAGATCAACTCTTTATTTTCTTAGTTGTCCTTGGGCATTATGACTGTGCCACTCAGTTTTAGATCTCTTTATCATTTATTATTTTCCATTCATTTGGGATAAATAAAATTTATTTTAAAGAAAGCAAAATAGAGCTAGTCTTGAATTAACAGTACTGTACAAAATGCCCCTCAGTAGTAAAGATAGGTTTCTTCTTAAGCATTTAATATTTAGAAACAAGTATTCTTATCCTCAGTTACTTTATGTATCTCCCCAGTAAGAAACTCAACTTGGCCAGTGACATTTAGTATAGGTAATATTTTAAAAGAAACTAATTTTTATCTCACTTTGTTTCTTTCCCTCTCACCATCCTCCTTTCTTCACTTTCTTCATATAGACACAAATCAATAGGAAAATACAGAATAAGTTTGTTATTTCCCAATAGAATGAATGATGTGACATCCATCCATCGATCCATCCATTCACTTTTATAAGATGAGAAACTGAATTCTTGACAGATAGGTATCATTAAAAATAATAAACTCTTAATCCCCCACAATGGTAGATATTCTTATAAGACTATAGTGTTTCCAAAATTTGAAGATGAATTACTTGTTTTCTCTTGTCTATTCCACCTCAGATTTGCAAAACAAACTTTATTTCCTTTCCAGACTTCTGTTTGGTGACTCTCAATAATATTACAATTAAAAAGCAGGATAAACAAAACTTTTCTAAATAAAGTGACATTCATCTCTGAAAGCATTTATCAGTCGGCCAAAATGCTTTCAGTAAATACTATCTTATGGACAAGATGAGCCCTGCTTCTTACCTGGTGTTTGAAAATTAAGGCGCCTCAGTTCTACTGGGTCTGTTGGATGGTGTGAAGGGACCTCCTTACTGTTGGGTATGCTGCTCTTTCTAGAGTCAGACTCTGCCCTCTTCCTGTAGGGAGAAAAATTTTTTAAAAATGTAAGAATACAATAAAAAAGCAATTGAAACGTTTAAAAAGCTCCCAACTTTTTGTTTTACAACCATCTGACAGGTCAGTTTTGTGACCCTGTTCAGGTTGCTTTACCTCTCTTGGCCTAGACCATTTCCTCAAGTCTAAAATATTTGCTTAAGTGAATGATCTCAAAGTCCCCCTTCAGCTCTAGAATTGAATTCTTCACTGCCTCTGCCATTAGGCATTAAGGGGGTGTTGGAGAGATATGCTTGAATCCTGATGGCTACAAAGTGGGTCTGCACTGAATTTTCCCATATGACAGACAGATGCAGTAAGTGTGTTCTAAGATTCCAAGCTAGCACCTAGAAGGAGAATTAGCACTACACAAGACCAACATCCCCTTTCTCTTTCAAATTAAAAGAAAGAAAAATAGTGTTGGCTGCTTATGATGTTAAGCTGTGATTAATATTTCATTAATGAAAGTCAATCACAGAAAGATCAGAGAAAAAGTAATTTCACCTACTGGGTAGTCTCACTCTTCCAATGATCATTCATGGCATATGTGAACCATTAATAATGCCTTGTTATAAGTAATTCTTCACACAATGCATTTCATCCTTGTTTTAATTACTATCTACTAGTTTTATTAAATAACTTTGTTTAGGGTGTGATAATGTAATAGTAACAAATGTCTATGCAAGGAACATCAGGTTTGTCTTCATAAGATTTCTTATTCATTTTTTTCAAACCTTCCAAAACGCAGAGTGCTGCCTAAGTATTTTCTTTAAGGTTAAATTAGATTAAAAACTCAAGAAATGGAGACCTTTTCAAGCAGTGCTTTATTCTGTATTTATTCAAATACTGACTCCAGCAATCTCCAGGCTACAGTCGTAATCCTTGTGTCCACCCCTGTTTAAAACAAAGACATTCTTTTTTGGGGAAAGGGGCACAGCGGTGCTCAGGAACACTCCCTTGTTTTTCTGATATGACTGTCTCACAGCTCATTAGTGTTGCTGTGGCAATGGGATCCCATTGAGTGCCACCCAGGTCATTCCATGGTAAGCCAGAGGGCTCCTGTTAAATAGCCTTTCTTTCCATCTCTGCTCATCTGTATAAAATAAAACTAACTGGGGGATGAAGGGAAGATTGATGCAAAAGGAAAGCACACTTGATTTGCTCAAGTGCAATGCCTTCGGCAAAAGTGTGTTAATGGAATGAATTTTCTTGGGTGAGTTCTGTTAGACACCTTGCTCTCTCAGAACCTTGGATTAACCTGTCTCAGGATTTCCTGTTTCTACCTGAAGGTGTCAGATATAGCCTAAGGACAGAATGCATTGCCAAGCTATGCCACGAATCAGAGGTGAGCACTGAATGTCAGGTGTGCCAAATGTACTGGCAGTTCCAGTTGTATGGAGTGGAAAATGAGAAGCAAAGTAAAAGCAGAGCTGAGGGCTGACAAGAAAGATGTGAGAAGAAAGAGAAAGAGTGGCTCAAAAGACCATGTGAAAGAAGGACATGGTGACCAGTTTCAGAATGGAAAATGCCACTATGATTAGGCTGTGGCTATATGACTCATAGAGATTCATTTTACCACCAAAGGTATAGAAGCTAAATGGGCTCATGAAATGCCATGGACTGCTAGTCAGTCAGTCCCATGTGTAACAATCATACACTTGGCCTTCTCAATTCAAGGGACCCAGTGGCCCTCCTTAAACTTCTTTTGTTCCAAATGAGCTGGCACAGATGCATCTCTTTACTGATGTGCCAGACATAATGATTAAACCCTGAATTTTTATCCTTTCTCAAAGTGGCCCCACTGTCTTTCTTGCGGGATTATGGGGCCAGATGTAGAAATACCTGGGCAAGGAAACTGGGTCACTCTTGCAGGTACTGTGGAACATGCTCCTTATCTTTTCACTGAGGCCAAGCTGAGTGACACTGAGACAAAGGGACAGAAGAGAATACTCTCTAAAGAAATTTAGTCTGTTTCTCTGGCGCCAGGAAAGGTGAATGTCACATCTTGTTGCCCAGATGAATCTCAGAAAACCCAAAGCTTGGGACTAAAACTGCCATGTATAGTTGTGACAAAGTTGGGGGGGGGGTCCTGACATTTAATAACTAACTTTTCCCTGACTTTATCTGTTCAAATAAATTACTTCCATGATCTCAGACTCAAAAATCCTATAGCCATCTCAGAAAACCAGCTATTTAAATTTCTTTTTTGCTTAGTTTAGTTCTGGTGATCACAACGTGGGTATTGGCTGCCCACACTTTCATCACATTATTGTTAAACACAAATGTGCTAAAATGGTTGTTTTCTAACAGAAAGGATTTCTAAGAAATGTTTGCAAGATGAAGAGTTTGGTCATCATTGGTAATAATGATAAATAGCTTTAAAAATAGAATTTACTGCCATAAAGGATTAACTAGTATATGAGGGTCTAAATCAGGCCCAACAGGAACGTCTGTGGTCATATTTTTCCCGATAGGTTTTCAGAAGTCTCATTATTCACATTTTCATTTTCAACTAGAAAAAAGTGAAGAATAGTGACTACAAGCATATTTGAATTTTGCCTTGCTATTTTATTTTTCCTGTTAAGATTATAAAGTCCTGTTATAAGCTTATTTTCTGCAGAGAGAAATATGTACTACATGCAGGAGGTATATGGGTGAAAAGGAAATGCAAGATCACATGACATTTCAGATATGGTGGAAACAGCATCATGAAAATATGTGGTGGTTTGGGATGGGAACCACATATAACAAAGATGCTACTTTGTGGTCTAAGGGTTTTTTTTTATCTTCACTTAATTTCACCTTGGTCTAAGGATGAGATATGAATCTACTTACTTAGAACAAAGATATTCAGATATATGGGCAAAGGCTTTTGGAAGAAAGATGCATCTATCTGAAATCCCTACTTTGGCTGAAAAACAAAACGTATTTTGCATGTGTTTTTAGGTGGATTAATGAAAACCAGTGATATTAAAAATAATTTTTAGGGGCGCCTGGGTGGCGCAGTCGGTTAAGCGTCCGACTTCAGCCAGGTCACGATCTCGCGGTCCGTGAGTTCGAGCCCTGCGTCGGGCTCTGGGCTGATGGCTCGGAGCCTGGAGCCTGTTTCCGATTCTGTGTCTCCCTCTCTCTCTGCCCCTCCCCCGTTCATGCTTTGTCTCTCTCTGTCCCAAAAATAAATAAAAAACGTTGAAAAAAAAATTTAAAAATAATTTTTAAAAAAAGATACCCTACAGAAGTACTAAGTTACCTATGAGTAGAAGTGTAATGTAGCTTACTGACCAGTATTAAGTGATTTGGGGAAAATGATACAGCCATGGTTCTCAAACTTTAGCATGCATCTGAATCCCCTGGAAGGGATTACTAAACTATAGACTGTTGCACTCACACCTAGAGTTTCCGATTCACTAGGTCTGGGGTAGGTAGTCTAAGAATTTGTATTTCTCTCAAGTTTCCAGGTGAAGCTAATGATTCTGCTGCTGGTCCAGGTAACACTCATTGGGAACTAAGTGGAATATAGAACTGGGAGGACTAGACAACTGAGATGAGCACTGAGATCCTTTTCTTAGTTTAAGTTTCATCAGAAGTTTCTACCTGTCAATATAGATATGAAGATAGACATACATATAGATATGTTAGAAAAGTAGGTTTGATTGGACCAGTCCTTCAATAATCACACAGATAGCTAGTGCTATTATTATTATTATTCCTCCTCCTCCTACTACTATTGCTGCTGCTGCTGCTGCTGTTATTATTTGAGTCTGGAAAGCATGGAAATAATTTGGAATGATGTCAGAATTTTCACAAATGCATGGCCGTCAATATTTACAGGATATTAAAATACCATTAGTGCTCTTGTATTGGGAGGTGACCTCAGATCAAACTTAAAAGCCAATCTTAAGTAAAAACAAACAAAACAAAACAAATGTCTTAATGGAACACCTCACATTTCTTTTCTGTAGACACATTAACACATACAAATGCTCATACAAAATGCAGACTGGTTTCATTACCTTCTAAATTTGGCTTTACATAAAGATAATTTGTTATTTATATTTATATAGAGAAACTAATTTATTTCCCTCAGAATCATTTCAGTACCAATATTTTAATATTTTATATATCTAGGCTTTGTCCATCTTCCACCTGCCAGGTGACGCCTTTTATATCCAACCTCCACCCTCACCCCCTCAATACTTCCAATGGCTACCAGTGTCTTACTGAGCATTAAAGGGATTTGTTCTCTATTCCTCACCTGTCAGGTTTACTGCTCCATTTTAATGCAGCAAAAAAAGAAAAAGAAAGGCTCAATGTTAGTTGGCCAATGGTAACAAGAGTAACTATGACAACGAAGATTTAAGAAAAACTGTTCATAAGCAGGGCACATTAACTACACACATTAGGAAACGACAGTGTATCAAAACATTTAAAGGACTCTAATTATGAGTTGAATGGAGGATATGAGGGTACGTAACTAAATAAAGCATTTTGTGCACATGTTAATGTCACATTTGCTTATATCTACCAAGCTACAAAATATTGCCACAATTAATTATATCCCAGAAAGTGATGATAGAGATATAATCTGACTTTTATAAAACATGCCATGAGGAAACTACTAATGTACTTAATGGAAATACAACATAATTCCATGTAAGAAATGTGTTCATCTAAAACAAAGTCTTAAGAGGTGTGTTATTTCTTTAATGATATAAGGTATCTGCAAATCCACTGAACTGCACAAAAATGTGCACAATGGTAGAATACACTATGAGGTAATAAAGTGGCAAAAATGATTTCTTCAAACTCCTTTTGACGAGTAAGGTTATTATAAATCTTTTCTCCAATAAAAGATCAAATACATTTTCAGTTTTGGAAAAAGTAATACTCATCATTATAAATCTACAGAGCATGACCCATATATATCACTGGGCTAATCTTGAAAGTATTTTATTACCAGCCATTGACATGACAGATATTTTCCCAGTCAAAGAGGTGCTCCTGTCTGTGAACACATCTAACTCATGCTCATGTGATAATATGTAGATTGTTTAGATAACTATGTTCTTTATGCAGAGAGCATAACTATTACCTGAAAAGAATTAATCTGAACAATCTCAACAGTGAGGCAAATTTCAGAGTTTTTAATGAGTTCTCAAATGCAAAATAGAGAACTGAGTCTACCTGAATGTCAATGAAATATATACCCAAGTTGCTAAAGTATCTAGCTTAGAGATAATCCAGTCTATCTCCTTTCAAAAATACAAAACCCACATTTAAATTTTACAAACACACACATACAAGGTGAATAATGAAAATGATATCAAAAATACTGTTTTTTTTATTCTTAATTTTAAAATGATTTACCTAGTGTTGTGGGTCTTAAAAATCCTATGTATATATGTTTCTAACTTCCTTGTTTTTAATCAAGGAGATCTTTAGTGAATCATCATAGGATAATCTGTTTCTTTGGATGGAAGAGAACTACTTAGTGAATTATCAGTTTTGTATATTAAAATGTTAAATAATCTGATGAACAAATGCATAGCTAGTGCGTGATTCACCCCTCTTCCACAGAAATGTCAGACTCACCACACACCCAGGTACATATTTGGTGCAAGTATCTAAGTTTGAAGGCTTTGGAAGCTTATAAATTTAAATTATAGGCTGAGGATTTTATTAAAGCTCTTGCCAGTCAAGATGAAGGTGATATTGCATGATGGAGTAAATAAGTGGAGGGGATTGAGTTTGGAATTTGTTTAATGCCATTGATTTGTATAAATTTGATTACTCAATATTCCTCTGTGCCATGCACTTTACTAGGCATAAGGGCTAAGTGTAAGGAAATGACAGCATCCTTGACCTCTAGTTTAGAGGTGGCAAGAAAGACAAGAAAATGGGAAAATCTAGTAATGTGGTAGGTTCTGTAACATTAGATAAGTGGAAAGTGCTTTAACAGCATAGACAATAGAACCCTAGGGCAGCCTGAACTGGTAGAGAGAATAGAGCAAGAAGCAGGCACCCAGAAAAGCTTTTCGTTTAGGTGGGCATCTTAGTTTACTACTAAAGGATGTTTTAGAGTCAGTCAGGCCAAGAGGAGAGGCTGGGGAGACAGAGGAAAGGTGTTTCAGGTATATGGAAGGATCTACTCAAAGGCCAGAAGGCAGAAACAATTGGACAATCAATTGTCCAGTGTGGTTGGGCATGGCAGCATATATCTCCATAGCATCTCAAAATATCCTGATCTGTATTTCTTTCTTTGATTACATCTTGGAAATATGTAAAGTTGATACAAAAAGAGAAGACTAACAAAGCACAGACTACAGAGAGCAATCTTGGATCTACAGGAAAAGCTTGAAAAGCTAAGGCCTGTGTTTTAGTCTCATCTATTCCATGGCCTTCATACATGAACATCTTCAGGTGGGAATGGAAAAGATTTCCTTGGTCTATAGTACCTATTTAGGTTAGACTATTTCTATTTAAGGATATTAGTTTCGTCTAGATAGTGCCTGAGATCTTTACAAGCTCCTAATCCATATTTTCTTTTTTTCCATGGTACATAGTAAATACTCCTCATTCATCTTGAAATGCTTTTCCATAGAGTCAGGTTAACATTTTATTTTAAGTATCTTCTATATAAGTAATTCCTGGACTGTTCTAACACTAATAACTAAAAAGCCTTACACATGTAACAAGTGTACAGGGTAGAGGGAGATCTAAGAGTGTTCATTTGCTTTTTCTTTTCTTTTCTTTTTTTGTGGGGTGGATGAATGAAGGGCAACCTGGAGTCATATTAAAAAAAAACATACACATACTGGACGCAGAAATAATATAGCAATAGAACTATTAGGTGGTGTTTTAGGTTCTCAGATTATAGAGCATTATTAAAAGGTCCAATTATCTAGTCTACCCACTTACTTTATAAGTGAGGCAACTGAGGCCCAGAGTGTTAGCATGACTTTCTATCACAATTAGCTACCTACTCACAGAGCTGGAACTTAAGTTTCCTGATTCTTAATTTTCTGATTAGTGTTTTTTTAAACCTTGATACCATCTTATCTCTGTAGTTTACATTTTGAAATATTGCATATATCACATATAGACAACAAAATAAAAAAAATAGGGCAAAATAATCCATAACACTAAAGACCTACCAAATATATTTTAATTTTCTGATGGTTCAGTGGGTATTGTAGGGTCCTTACAAAGCCTCAGTTGATGTTGTTTTGTCATTGATTATCAATGTATTATAGGTTTACAAATTACTAGATTAAAAATAAAGTAAAATAAATACAATGCGAGATAAAAGAGTGTAATGGTTCCACATTAACATAATTAATAGGAATAAGTCTCAGTCTTCTCACACAGATCTATAAAATATTCTTCTTTATATGGACAAACCATCCATAGCTATAGACCTACTCTTAAGGCAAGTAGTTTTGTAAGCAGGTGTATGTGATTAGGTGGAATTATCAAGATAATGTGAGTTGATAATATTTAATATTAATAATGATAATAATAATTGTATATTCAATTCTGAGTCATTACCAACAACCTATGTGTAAAATGAAAGGCAGCCAAAAAGAGGGATGAAGTATTTATTATATAATTAACTTTGTTCAGAATCCAAGCTATAAAAGACACTATTCATTGCCTGCAGAAGATTTCCTCTTGAACTGCCTCATGATAATCAAGAAGGACATTGTTGGGTCTACTTGAATTTCAAGTCAGGAATGTTCTTTACTGCTGAAGCAAGTATTTCTATTTCAGAAACGCTTCATGGGCCTTCAGATGGTTAGCTAAATATACTTGGCATTCGAGGATGTGTGCATTTCCCAACAATTGCATTAGACGATGCTTACATATGCACACACTAAAATGCAACTCTATTTTAACAGAGTCATAAAATCTTTAAATGTGATGCCTTTTTTTGAAGGATTATAAAAAAATATATAACTGAGCTGAATTTTTCTTCAAGCACATGCACATGCGCAAAGGAACAGTTAATTACAGATCTTTAAAAAAAATTATCAAGGTTATAATCCTATTTCTTCATATTTACATAACTCACAAATGCCCTGCACATTTCTGTTAAGTGACATGATAATGATAGCCAGATATAGCAGAATGAAACACAACTTAAAAAAAATAAGGCAAGCATTTTGTCCATTTTGAATAATCACAAAATGTCATGTGCCATGATCTAGAAATGCAACCATAAACAAGCACTTTCTGATCTGACTCTTACAGTAAGATTTAGCCACCTAAATAAATATCACAGAAAGCAATGATAATTCTACTTTTAATCTTTTATTATTGTATTATCTTCTGGTAATAAGTGTAGCACATGAGCAGCAAAGGATACCAGTTCCTGTTTGGACTCACTCAGGATGTTATTGTTCAGGGCATGTGGGTAGCTTGTGCTCTCTGTGCTTACTTCTTACACAAGAGAGGCAATTAAATATACACTGATACAATATGGATTGGAATGGAGAGACTGAAACCATTATCTATGAGGAGAGATTGGCCTTCAGTTACCTGTCTTTTAAGCTATTTTATAGCATGGATAACGGAGTGATGGCAGTGATCAGGAAACCAAATAATGATGGGTATTTCTTTCTTTCTAACTCTAAAATAGAATAGGCAACTTAATAGGTTATGGTTATGAATTTCTTTAGTTTTCTTTAGTTTAGTTTTTTCTTTTCAATGCTCTCTTCACACTGAAATAGAATACAGTCTCATAAGAGAAAGTTGCAAAGGACAAGTGTCTTGAAGGATTTTTTTTTGAGTTGAGAAGAGGTTATAAAAAAAAAAAAAGATTATTCCAGGAACATAAGAACATACTTAACAGAAGAATAAAGGTAGAAATAATTAATGTAAACCCAGTGAAGGGAGCCAGATAAATAGGATAAAGATATAATGGAAGTAAGATTATCAGATTAAGTATGTCAGCAAGAATCAAAATGAAGACATTCTCATTTGATTTTGCAAGTCAAGGTTATGAGAGGGGAGAAAGAGAGGGAGAGAGACAGAGGGACTACTTTATAGTACAGGGAAGTGGTCATCTTCACAGGAGCGTTCTTAAAGGTGATACACCACAAAGAAAAATGGGAACATAGGTTAAAGTTTCATAAAAATAAAATTTGGATTGGAAAAAAATAAAAAGTGACACAAAGGAAGATAATTTAGAATTTAGTCAGTCTACATGTTTATGAGTTTGCATTATATATGTTAATACTTACAATTTTATATATTTTGGTATTATATATATTTATTAACTTTTTACCATTTATTTATTTTTGATAGACAGAGCACAAGAGGGGGAGGGGCAGAGAGAGAAGGAGACACAGAATCTGAAGCAGGCTCCAGGCTCCGGCTCCTGGCTCCTGGCTCCCGGCTGTCAGTGCAGAGCCCAATGCTGGGCTGGAACTCACAACCCGCGAGATCATGACCCGAGCCAAGTTGGATGCTTAACCGACTGAGCCACCCAGGCACCCAGGTATTACATATTTTTTTAAGTCTGGAAGGATTTAGGGAAATAATTACTAATGTCCTCTTTGCAACTGACTAGGCAATGACTGGGGGGAAAAAATCTTGGTTACCGTAATAGAGGCAGAAATAGAATTGAAAAAGAGTGGAAGATCAGAAACTATGGAGTAGATGTGGATTCTTTGCATCCTAATTGTAGTGAAAAGACACTAAATCAGATCAGTACTTGGGAGTAGAAGGACTGAGGTTTTACTTTTAGTTTTTTAAAGGAAAATGGTACCTCACATTCCTTATTGGATACAATTGAGAATTAACTATTGGAACAAAGGTTATAGAAAACAGAAGAAAAAAAATTCATTCTCTTCCTTATTTTTCCTTGTTTTGTCTTTAAATTTTAGCAACTTTCAGGGTTTTGAGAAATAGCTACAGGAAAAAATTTTAGCTCAGGTGCCCATTAGACTTATGAAATGGACATAAATGTGCAAATTTGTAATATTATTTGTAAAACCATGTTGAAATTGAACAATTAATCCACAGGAATCTACCCCCAAAAACAAAAACACACTGTATACACTGTATGTTAGCCAACTTGACAATAAATATATTAAAATAAAAAAGAAAAAGTAAATTAGAAAAAATAAAATTCATTTGAATCCCAAAGAGCAAAAAAAGAGCAATTAATCATCTAAAGCAATTAAATACAAGCTTGGAATTATCTGCCTATGAATGTACTCATGTTTCAAAAGCCATACAAAGTGCTCCTAATGCATAAAGTAGCTGAGAAGACTGAGGCTAGGATCCATGAATGCTGGGCAACAAAATCTATATCACACACTGAATGAGATTTTAAAAAGTGCAATCTTTACATTTTGTTCTAATCTAATGAAAGCATTTTGCAGTGATTACGGGGGCTACACTGAAGTATTTCATTAACAGCAACCAGCCACATAATGTCCATAGAAGAATTACCAAGATTGTAATATAAATATTGGGCAAACCTACCTTTTATAAAGAAGGATAGCTATGACAATGCAGATGATAAAGACCACTGCAAGGACTGGACCTACAACCCAGATCAAGCCTTCTTCTTCATCTGTGATTGGCTGTGGATCCAAATCCATTGACACAACGGGGTCAGAGTAGGGACTGGTTGCATACATCTTCTGAGGAAAAACAGAGTCTATGTTACTTATAAACTAATGGCTTTCTAGCGTATATCTTTAGCATTAGAAGAAGCAAAAATTTAGAACTTAGGATTTGATGTTAAGTGTGTGAAATAACATCAGTAAAAGAAGGAGGGAGGGAAAGGGATGAGAGAAGAGGTGGGAGATGAGGAAAGAGGAAAAAGTAAAGAGGTCTTGCAACCTAAATTTCCTTGCAGAGTGAAGTATTTTATAATAAAATCATTTTTGATGGTATAAATTAGTCTGCAGACACATCTTCATTGGGATCTATAGATAGCATATTAAATGGTCTTACCAAGTATAAAGTACCAGCAATTAACTGCTCATAAAATGTTCAGTATTTACATTGTGCCAAGGTGTTATGTGCTGTGTGAAAATCAACAGAAATATTATAGCTCCAGCACCAAAGCATTATCACCCAGTCAAGGAGACCAAATTTAAAAAGTAAACATTTACAGGGAAAATGTCAGTATTTCAGGAAGGAGAAATGGAGACCTGTAGGTCAAAGGGTACAAAACCTCAGTTATAAGAAGTTCTGAGGACCTAATGTACTGTATGGTGACCATAGTTAATAATACAGTATTATGTACTTGGAAGTTGCTGAGAGTAGATCTTAAGTATTCCTCACCACACACACACACACACACACACACACACACACACAGAGTTATGTGAGATGATAGATACGCTGATTATCTTGTTCTTAGCAATCATCCCACAATGTATATGTGTATCAAAACATCATATTTTACACTTTAAACACATAAAATTATATATTTCAATTTTCCCTCAATGAAGCTGGGAAAAAATAATACTTGCTGAAGGAATTGATTTTGTTTTTATAACATCCTATTTCGTTCTGTCCCATTTCAAGGCTCTCTTAGTATTCTCTTGACTCTGCCCACATGTAGGGGTCCTAGTTTTTCCTTTTCCAACAGAGACCAATCCATAGCCATCGGCTGACCCCCTTTCCTGCCACTAGCCCCTCATCTCTTCTCACTCCAGTACCACCACTGGTCCGTTATCTCATTTGCTAAATCTAATTGTCATTATTCAGTCCCTTCTAGACATCTTTTTTAGATTTGGCACAGTTGACTGAGCCTTCTTTAAAACTCCCTACACTGGTTCTCCTAATTCTGTACTCAACTGGTCCCATCCTAATCTTGCCAACTGATCATGTCCTGCTGAGCTGACAACCTCTGAATTCATCCTGTGTCAGTATGCTTAAGGTTTATTTTCTGCTAGTCTTTCTCTCCCTTATCTGGCTGGCAAGGCCATTATTAGCTTTAACTACCAACTTCTATGAAGATTACTACTTGATTAATGTTCGTAAACTCAGAAACTCTGGAAGTCACAGACCTTCATTTTCAATTATTTTGAGAGATTCCTACATTTACCTGCAAGATATGAATCGCATGTGTTATTACCCTGATTCCTAGATATACCGTCCTTCTAACTTGCTAATTTTTCTCACCCTCTACTTAGGAATGAAAACTACTGATATTATTTTGCCAATGACCCTCTAGGTCGATCTACCCTCTTTCCAGTCTCATGGGTACTGTTTTTTTTGGGATTCATTCATGTCTATCCAAACCAGAGCAAGAGTTTCTTCCTTCCTCTAATATTCTCTACTGCTGCTAGAGTTATTATCCTAAACCACAGCTGTTAAACCTTCAGGAGGCTTTCTGGTGATTCCTAAATAAAACCTAGACATCCTAGCATGTATCTTGAGGGCCTCCATGATTTTGTTTTCAACTTCTGTACCACATACAACATTTTCCATCACAGTGAGCTTCTTGCCACTATTCCCCAATGACTCTATTCTCTCTCTTAACCCTCTCAAAAGTTCCACAACATCTGTCTCCTGAAATCCAACTATTTTCCAAGGCTCCACTTACCTATGGTTTCCAGTGATGTTAACTATCTTTAACTGGAAATAATCAATCATTTCACAAACTATAGGTAAAAACAATTTTAAAAAAATTAGGTAGTCCTTTATTTCTTTTATTTGTCCTTTATTCCTCTTTTAATGGTATTCATCACACTCCATTTTCTGTTTTGTGCATATGCCTTATTTTCTTTAATGAAACTGTAAACTTCTGGAAGGTAGGGATTTGTATACCATTTGTGTTTGGATACTTAAAGCAGCTAGCACAAAACTTTGCACTTAGTGAGTTCCCAGCAAATCTTTGTTAAATAAAATAAAATGTTTGTCTTTTCAAATGGCTGACATTATCAAGGCATGAGAGAATAGTCTCATTTTTCCATGATTAGGAAGTATATTTAATTTTTAAATCCACATTAAAACTTAATTTAAGGCATATATTCTGAATTGAAGTACAACAAGATTAGTAGTCAATCTGGAGGGTATATGCCCCACTAAATGCTTGTATATTGTTCTTCTTTCCCATTTTCCTCACCATTCTTAGGAAAGGGATTGACTATATTTTCAGATTTTCTAATGGGTCATAAGATAAAAATTCAGTACATTTCCAACCTTCTCAGAAGCAGCTAAAAAAAAAGATATGTACAGTGTAAGGACTTGGCAAAGATACTAAATATCGAAGAAACATGATTCTTTATATAAGTATAATTGCTTGTTTTGGTTTATACTTTCCCCTTTCAATTTTGTAGGTCACATTCAAACTGTTTGGCAGACAAAAGTAAACAAAACTCTGTGATTTCAAATTCTTTACCAAGAGGCTTTGAGATAATCATCTTGGTCAGCCAAGATACAAATCTAAACAGAGGTTTTCCCAAAGCGCACAGATTTCCAACCCAAATCAGGATACAGAGACATGTGAAAAAGAAAAGGAAAGAGAAGAAAACCATAAAATGATACCAACCTGATGAAAAGCAGCATTTGTTCAATGTGTGGGGGTAATAGCCTTTGGTCATTCTAAACCAGTCCTTTGATATTCTTAATGAGGCAAAAGGAGAGTGGGGAAAGCTCATGTTGTAGGGGGTGGTTATTTTCTCTGTAAAAATTATCAGCCCACCCGGGGAGTGGTTAGGTGCTTAACGACAATTAGTCATAAAAATTTGAGGCTTACAAAGTGACTAAATCAGTGCGAACATTACACTAGTTGGATACAAGTCTTATCTACTTACTAGATGAAGGCCTGAAAACATACACAGCATATAAAGAGCAATGTTGAGAAAGATGATGGAGAAAAGGGGCAATTCATATTATGTATTTGGAAAAAGTCCTAATGAAACAGTGAAATGACATACTAAGGAAAGGGGTAGACTCTTCATTCCTGGTAATGCATTTAAACACTAGAAACACCTCGGAGAATTAAAACCAGAGTCTCTGACAGTGGTGTCGTCAGCCTGCTGGGTCTGCTGAGGTTTCTCTTCTTTAGCGAATTCTCTGATCTACCTCAATGGTCTGAATGGACTTTTCTGAAACATCTTAGAGCTATTTAAAGAAAATTACTTCAAATATCTAAAAGTCATTAAGAACAAGAAAGAGAAAGATGATTTCCAACATTCTATTCCCTTGATGTTCTGCCTTAAAACCTTCAACTAAAAAGAGAAAGCATATCCGTGCATTAAAATTCCAGGGAGCCCTTCACTTTGTTTTCAAATGACATTCTGTGCACAAAGGTAAACCAGGCAGAAAGGCTGCCTTTGTGTTTTGATTTTCCGAGGGGGAATTCCTTCAGCCATTTGAAGAGAAGCCCCATTGCATGTGCTAACACCTGATGTGCAGAAATCTTTGATATATCTCACACTTCTTATATATGGGAAGTGACTGGCTCCACTGAGCTACCACGCCTGTCAGTTTTAGGCCCTTGTTAGAAAGACACCATTAGAATATGTATATTAAATGTTAATGTGAACCTGCCACTTCAAAATCCACCCTCCCTTCACATCTACAATTTCTCTTCCTCTCTCTTCTTCTCTCTCCTCTTTTTTTTTTTTTAACATTCACAGCAACTGAAGCATAAAACAACATAAGAGCAAGATGAATTACATAAAAGAAGACAACTCATTATTTAGAGTACCTTAGGAATTGTCTGTTTTATTGAATTATTTTCTAACATTCTTGGCTTTTCCCTGATAAAGTCATTGGTAAATTGCTCTAATTAAAGAAGCTGCCTTGTCTTTTCCTAGACAGACCTTCCCTGTGAATCCAGGGAGAGATTATGGGCTCACTGGCAGTTACAGGAGAATAAAATATAATCACTCTCAATCAATATTGACATAATATTTCCAATACTTGGAAATATATAGTGTGTTTAACTGTGGAACTTGATCATTCCTCTTGCAATCAAGTGAACTGAGATGAGGAAGGAGACTTTGAGCAGTTAAGGCTATCACGCTCCTAGCTATATGTGTCGCCCTCACGGTTTCAAGAACCATGTCCTATCAATTCATTACTTCATATAACCAAAGTCCAGCTAAATTCCATGTCATTAGAGACACAGCCTTGTTTATAACAAAATCCCAAGCAGATTACTCAGCAATGTTTAAAGAGTAGGCAGCCTGTTGCTCCATTTAAGTTAATAATAGCTCATGAGAATTAGGATAGATATATCTACATATCCCCCAAAATAGACATATTCTGGTGAAAATATACAAAAGTACTGAAGGAGATGCCAGCACAATTAACTTACAGACTCTGCATGTTCCATCACAGCTAACACAAAGAAGACATATTCTTGACCACTTTGGAGTTGCTTGTTTGTAAATCCACCATAATGTTTGTCATCCCCCAGGGTGAACTCAGTGGGAAGGACATCAAAGTGAGCAGCAATATATGGCTTTAATTCAACTTCTCTCCCATAACGGATGCTTCTGCGCTTCCTAGATATCTCTTTAAGCAGCTTAAGGAAAAAAAGTGGGAAACAGAAAAAGAAATGTAAACAACAATAACCTAAGACTGTTTAATGGGAGAAATTAATTCAGGACTGAAAACAACTCAAATACAATTTGTCCACATTTCATGTACCATGTCAGCATCACTAACTCTCAGCTCTATCTTTCAAATGTTTGTCTTGCTGTTAAAGTAAGGTGTTAGATTGCTATTGCAAAACACGAGCTATACACACAGGAAAATGAGACCTCATATCACTGTCCACCCTAATGGAATCTTCTCAAAGGGCAACAGTGTCTCAGTGAAAAAAAAAAAAAAAAAAAAAAAAAAAAAAGCTTGATTCACAAAAGCCTGTGAATACCGGCTTTATTTGTTGTTATTTATTAAACAAATAGTAACCTCAGATAAAGCCATAAAATATGATCAATTTTTGGAGAAGTTAGTACCATTTTAGGTTGTTTTGAGTAATGAGATCATTTATATGATACAAATTCCCTCAAGTCAGTAGAAATAGAATCCAATGACCAAGTTTTAACTAACATATTAAATAGACACTGTCACTCATTTAACAATTTTTGGCTTGACGGCTTCTTGAATATGTATTTGGGTTACAATTCCTCACATTTATCATGACATTAACTTTTCTGGGGCTGATAGCTCCCTGGGGAGGTTGAATTATCCCCCTAGGTGATATAGGCAGGGTAGATAAACATTGTTTAGTGTTACCCTGAAGAAAACAAACACACACATGCACACAAAAATCTTTCATGTATCTCTAAAAGAAAAAAAAAACAACAAAAGGAGAAATCATGTTTTGATATTCCTATTTTGCATTCACCCTTTTATTAGCAACTCATGTTAATGATATTTTATGACATTTTTGACAAGTGATGTTGAAGTTAGCTTTGTCTTCTTCCATTGAATATTGGTATTTCACAGGGCTTAATGGGGAAAAATGTTTACAGCAGTCTGCGATGCCTTTTTGGAATGAAACTTGTCTTCAGCTTAATAAATAAAATTAAGATACTAATGTAAACATCATGGCAAAATTATTTGCTACTCTTGTTTTCATAAATGGAAATGGTAAAGAAAAAAAACAAAGTAGTGATATCTGTTTAGCAAAAGGAGACCCTGGCACTTTCAAGGCCAGGCTTCTGTGATAATAATCTTTGCAGACTCCACACATGGCAAACATCAAATCCTTATATTAGAAACCTGATGGTTCCCTACGTAAGATTTGTAAATGTGCTCAGCTGGTCAACATGTAACTTAAACATGTGAACACTCTTTTGGTTATATAGATAATCGGTGCCAATGTTATTTTTGAATTTAAGTTATTGTGCTCTAATTTTCTTTAAATTTGAGTTTATCGATACAGTTAAAATTATGTGAAATGTAAGCTCTTTTATAAAAACCACAATGGACTGGGCATCACCTGTGGGCAAATGTGGATTATCTGATGATAAATTCAGGTAGGCTGATCAATTATGCAACAATGAGGTAGTAATAAAACAAGGCCAGAAACTTAGTACTATCTTTCAATCCTGTGTCAAGTTTAGGTTTACTTATAATAATGCTAATGACAATGATAGCTAATATTTATTAAGCACTTAGTGCCAAGCACTGTTCTCAAAAGCCTAAATATTTATCAGTTAATTTGCTCCTTATAATAAACCTTATAAACTAGGTTACTATTATATTCCCATTTTATAAATGAGGTAACTAAGGCATAACAGAAAGTGGCAATATATAATTTGATCAACTGGTGAAATAAAATGAAATTACATGTAAAAGATTTTTTTCAACTATATTTTTGTTCACTTAATGGTTGCACAGTATCAAGAAAACACAAATGCAACATTTAAGCTAAATTGATAACCTAAATTGTTTTAACTCAGTCTATTCTTCAACGTATGCAACTTTTGTGAATCTGCTCTCATTAATGCAGATGAATATGTACTTAGATTCCCTTTACCTGGATTCTTTTAACATGTTATTTTTTAAAAATTCTAATGCCAAATATTTAATATTATACTGGAAGAGTCATTATGAAGGTTATTATTGCTATGCAGTAAATGATGGACCATTACTTTAAGAAGGACAAATGTACCGCAGATGAGCAGAACAGCTTTTTGAAGTTGGTTAATCAGAAACATTTACCATCAGTTGTTTATGTGACTGTGTCCCCTCTTCCACTTCACTGATCAAACCCTACCTTGATTTTATTCATATTTCAGATATATGAAACTGTCATAATTCATCCGTATCACTGTCATCCCCATGAGTACCTTTTGTTAAGGTTTCTTTAGAAGACTTAGGGAAAGCACTTTAGAATAAAATATTTGGGTTTTTGGTGCTCCTTAGATCCAATGCAGCTATTCATTAAGGTCAAAACTGGAATATCAACTCTGCCCCTGTAGGTTGCTCTAATCTCTGCAGGACGCTTCCTGCGTTCTTTAAATTGGTCAAGTGTGCTCAGAGGACACCAAAGTTGCCCAGTATGTTGAAGTTATAACCACCAATGACCACATTATTTAGCAGCAAGCCTTTGAACTACAATGCAATGAAAAAATTATGATATATTATAAGTCCTGCCCTGAATAAAATATAACTAATATTTTATGAGTCATTCTGTCCAAAATTCAGTTTGACTATCAATGTCTGCTCTGCCCAGTCTGACCTTGACAACAGAAGTTCCAGTACGTGAATTTATTATGTGGAGATTATCCCCACACAAAGGATAAATGAGCTCAGAAGATAATATTGAGAGTCACTCTGTTTAGGAAGCCTCTTTCCATTTTTTATGGTCCTAAATGTGAGGCATACATGCAGAAATCCCCTTAGGCCCCCATTTGATTCAATGATACAGTTTCAATGATTTGAATTATAGGCCTTTCTAAAAAATCACTTGGTCAAATACATTTAAGAGAGGAACACTGCATTGTCAAAGCTGGCAGTACCAAGCTATAGATAAAATTACAACAATGCTTTTATTATCCATGATAGGGGGGAAAATGTCTGTAGGGATCAGAAACTGGATGAGTAAGCATAAAGTGAGGCCATAGCCTACTTTCATTTGTTCCCCTACACAATAGTTACAAAATGTATTGGAGGTAATTCCAGAAGATATATCAAGGGATTCAGTTTTTTATCAGAAATAATTTTCATTTTCCAGTCAATGCATATCTTATTTCTTCCACCATTAATTCTACAATGTGGTCTCAATTATATCAGTAAGAAAAGTGGGAAACAACCCATCCTGACCCCAAAATTTTGAATTAATAAATGTTCTTTATCAAACTATTATACAGATTAATGCACCACAACTTGTGGGATGATTAAAATGACCCTTTGTTATGGGAATCAGCAGCACAGACCCATAGAATTTAATTGCAGGAAAGTTCAATGTCATATAGTTCTATACTTTAATCCATTAGCATTGCTGTGCATTTTGGAGGTTAAAACCTGGCTATAAAAGAGAATCAGCTTCCTATTACTAGCAAATGGTTCTGCTTCTAAGGAAAGCTTATTACTTAAAAGTATTTGACATCATTTTTGGATTGGATCTTAATTCCTTTTTTTTTTTTTAAACAGGAAGAAACATTCATAGATTGTACAAGTTACCTCTGCATTTTAAATCCAATTCCAATTGAATTCAGTAATTTATTAGAAAGCTGATTAAATAATGAATAACAATAATAATATAGTAATAATAATCTCAAGATTAACTGATAGTTGCAAGTAGGTGCATGCCTTGTTCAAATGTTTAGAAAAGACCAACTGACATTTTGCATATGCAGATGGAGCAAGACTATTCCTCTAATATAGAAAAACAAATTTGTTCCTTCCTTACCAACAACAAAAAAATATATAACGTAAATTACTTGACATTATTGAAATGGTATCTCATTTTACACCCCTCCAATGTTTATCTAATCATTAAGCAGTGACATAAAAGCATAGTCCTAACCTTGAACTCATCTCCCGTTCTGAACTTGATCAAATTTAATTCAGATAAATGAAGTCGGTGATGATGAACCATATGTCTAGAGAGGACATATGTCTGCCAAAAGAAGTTAACAGCCTTTATCTGTCAGATCACAGTCTCCTCAGTGCTGACATGTATGAAATAAACACCACTTCCCTGTAATGCAACTAAGAAATTTCTGCTTTCTCTTGCTCTGTTTGCACTAATTCAAGGTAGAGAAAATACCTGGAAATAACAAGTTTGGCTATAAGATGTGTCTACTGTAAATAAACCTAACAAATTAAAATCTTATATGTTCCCAAGTGGGGCCCTTTTAATTTGCCTTCTGAAGTGATTCAAACCAGACTCATGTTAAAATAGCAGTCTTTCCTGTATTTGACTGAATTGCAGCCATTAACATGCTTGGCCCTCTACGAATATGGCCTAACACTTCTGATCACAGTTTTCCCATCTAAATAAAATAAGGTAATATTAGGTATGTAATAATTTCCAAAAAAAAAACCCAAAAACAAATGTTCTTTTTGCAAAAAGAGTACTAATTAAAATGTACCTACTGTTGTAAGATTTCAAAAATTAAAATCATACTATTTAGTGTTTGCTCTGTATTTTTGTTCTATATTTCTTGCTTGGCTCAAAATTTTATGATGTGTTTTGTTTGTCTCTGCAGTTAAATGCATTTTTGATTCTGAAATTCTACAAAATATAGAATAAGGCAAACATGTGCTAACCAGCACAATTCTGTGAGAAACTGGTGAAGAACGCATAGTAGGTCGAATGTTGAACTCTGGTGCAAATTGCGACTTAGCATTTGTAATAGCTTCAGCTACTACTATACTAATGAAGCAGACCTTGGAATTCATAACAATGATGATTAAGTCTTTGCTGACAATTCACTTCACCTTTTACACCTTGCATCATGTTTTACAAGGGGCAAGGGGCAAAATATTAAAGCCAACAAAGATTAGACAGGTTGTAAGCTTTATTTCAGCTAAATGTCTTTTAATTAAAGCAAAATGTTCTTTCCTGGGATCGCTGGAGGTTATCAGACCCATAGCACTGAACCTTCCAGCCAACCAGCTGACCAGCCAGCCATACAAAAGTCAGCACCTGGATTAGACTTGCTTCCATATAGAGGAAGAGGATGTTTAATAAATTAAATAATTAATGAAGGACACAGCCAACAAACACATAGTTACCTCATCTAATTCCATTTCATCTGGACTCTCCCATGGCTTGATAAATTTCCCACGAGATTTCTTCAAAGGCACAATTATTATATAGTAACCTCTGCACAAGAATGGGCAGACAAAAATAAGGTTAGTTCAAAGGGAAAAGAAAATGGATATGTCCTTAAATCTTCTATAGACTAGTGACTGAGAACGAACGGAAATTATGGATATGGAGTGACTTGTCCATCAATGAGAAATAACCACCTGTTTGTTCAATTTTAAAAACAACACGGGTAGACATTTATGCATGACTTCAATGCTCTTGTATGGTACTATCACCATGGTTGACTACTCTTTATTAGGTATCATAAACAGAGCAGAAACAGTTTGTTAGGACCCTGGTGCTGGACACATGCGAGGCTGGTATACTGAAATCCAGCATCACAAGCTGCTGAACCAAGTATTTTCTATGAATCTACAATTTATAAGAGGAATTGTTTTTAAAGAAAATGTATAATAAAAATTACTTTTAGTTCATACAAATGCCTAGATGATGATGACAATGATTTTGTTTATATAACCCTCAAATACCTTTTATTTGGCTGAGGAAAGCCAAAAAAGCATAAAATGCTTAAAAGCATAAAAATGACCCATAATTTCACAACAGTTATATAAGGATGTAATTGTTTTCTACCCATCAAATTGCAAACCTTAAGGTAAATACTGCAGAAATTTGGAGGCATCACTACTCGATGGCCCTCACAACAGATCTCAAAAAAAACATGTACAAGGAAGACAAAAGTAACTGACTACTCACATTAAGAATAGTCAACCAAAATTTAAGTAACATGTAATGGTACCTGTTCACAAATAGATATGGGCTATTTGAAAAGTTGGTTTTTAATTTCCACAAAATGTGTACCTTGCTCTGGTATTCATGGTTAGTGACTCTGATTATACTGATCTCTGGCAGTAACCATACAAGAACATAGGTATGTAATAATAGCTAACACATCAATTATTTCCTACTTCTCAAGTATTTCATCAAATGTATAATCTAGTTTTGACCTCTCAAAAATTGTATAAGGACAGGTAACAAACAAAAAGATAAATCCAGAGAGATTAAATTATGACCCAAGTGAAAACATTAAGGGGATACAAACCTATATATATCTTAACCTTGGCAATAGTCTGGCTCTTTCTTTCATTTACTTTGTATTATAAAGTACTTTTTAAGGACTCCATTATTTTGTGGAGATTCATTGTGAAAATTAACATGTACACACACTTTTATTTTTTTTTTATTTTAAAAAATGTATTTATTTTTAGAGAGAAAGAGAGCACACAAACAGGGGAGAGGCTGAGAGAGGGGGAGAAAGAGAATCCTAAGCAGGCTCTACACTGTCAGTGCAGAGCCTGACATGGGGCTCGATCCCACAAACTGTGAGATCATGACCTGAGCCGAAACCGAGAGTTTGATGCTTAACCGACTGAGCCACCCAGGTGCAGCTATACACACACACACTTTTAGAAGAGAAGGCTGCCACACAGAGAAACGGACTGCAGGATAGGCACTACCAGCCTTGCATTACATTATATCACAGAGACCAACAGTATGCTCAGGAAGGCCTCTCTCTACTTGTATCAAAACAAAACCTGCAATAAACTCAGTAAAACCCTGTGATAACTCTGTTTCCGTAAACACAGGCTAGAGGTGCACTGTCCAACAGGGTAGCCGCTAGCCCTCTGTGGCTATCGAGTACTTGAAACGTGGCTAATCTGAGCTGAAATGTGTTCAAAGTGTAAAAGACATGGGATTTTGAAGATTTAGTGTGAAAAATAAATGTAAAATATAACGGCAATAAAATGTTAATAGTGACCGTATGTTAAATTATAATATTCTTGACATGTTACGTAAATAAAATATGTTATTAAAATTATTTTTACCCATTTCTTTGTACTTTTTGCTATAGTTGCTAGAAGATTTAAAATTTCAGGTGTGGCTTTCATAATACTGAACGGTGCTATTTTAGAGTGTTTTGGTAAAGAATGTGGCATCTGGAATATCTGGCCCAGAATTTAAGCTCTGTCACTAATTTGCTGTGTGATCTTGAGCTGATCATTTAACATCCCTGAATCTCAATTGTATACTCTGAAAAAGGAGAGCCCAGTATGTGGTATGGCACCAACCTGATGCAAGCTGCTATTGTTAGTATGGACCATCATGGTGGGAGAGATGCATCTGAACGACGTTATTCAGTGGAACTCAGTGACATTCCCTGAGACACAAGTTAAAGAACTTGTCAAACATTTTTTTCTCTTCCTAATCAAGAATTCAGGTCACATCAGACAACTATGGTGCTCTCAGCAACTCATCAGAAGTCTCCCAGAATCACATCACCTAGACAATCATTTTCTTTCCTACCAAAAATAGTGATGATCCAGGAGGGGGAGAAGGAAGAGCTGGAGTGTAAGAGAAGCCAGTATCTTATACTTTATGATCCAGAGTAAGATTCCTCCCCTTCCCATCCTCCCACCACCTGAAGGATTTGCCAAACAAGTTCATCATGTTAAATGAGCCTGGAGAAGAATGACGGGCTGCAAGTGAGCGTACAAAATCACACTGCAGATGTACTTGATAAACACACTCATCAGAGAACATCTTGCTTTTCACTACCAATTGCACTAAGTCAGGACAGTTTCTCTTCACCTAAAGTAATGATACTACACCTTATCAAAGAGTTCCCATTGTCGCCATTCAGAATCCTAAAAATCAAGGTTAAGATGATGAATTCTATTAATTGTTATCCTGCTTTCATACTTGAATTGCTATTCTTGTACACAAAAATAGAATCCGCTCTTTTCTTCTGCCAGTGTTATCCCAACTATGTGTTTAACTTGGGGCTGGGATAAGAAGTGAACAGCCTCCCCTATAGCAAGTAATTAACAGTGTGGCTGGATATGCATGGACTTTTCTGTCTTCTGATGTCCAAAGCGTTCACCTAGAGCAGTAAAGGTGGAATAAATTGAAATAAATGTGGCCTAGGGAGTTTGGAACTTCATATTATAAGAAAGTCTTGCCTGGGACTAAATCCACACATTTCAGCTGTGTTCTCTGCAACCATGGCTTTGTAAACACCCATATGTCTTCGCCTTGCCTGAAACCTGGTTTTCCCCTGACAATCCTGCTTCCCTAGCAGGCTTCTCATGTGGTGGCCGTTTATTCATGCTCCTCTTCCACCCATGAACCTCAAATGTAGGGCCTAGGGTTTCCCTCCTGGCTCACTGGTGCTTATTACAGGCATTTTCCCCTCCACTCTTTAGCTAAAACAAAAAGCAAGTAAAAAGACAAGCGCCTCTTTTTTTTTTTTTTAAGCTCATATATTTCAGCTACATTATGCTCTTCTCTCACTGATTTTTGCCATTTACAAAACTCTTCAGAATCCCCTTTCTTTCCCCTCTATTTCTTTTTTCTCTGTCCCCCTGACAGCCAGGCTCAATAGTCTTTCTTCTCTCCCATGTTCTGCCATCATCCTGGGTGATTTCAAGCTCCAAAGGGCTGACCCATGCACCACCCAGGGTTCTCAGACCTTTGACTTTTTTTCTCCAGAACCCACATCTTCCACTCTATATTAGCTAAAACCTGCAATTGCCCTTGTCTGTGCCTGAACCCAAGGAGCAGCATACAGCTTGAGAAATAATTCACAGGGGAGAATGATTCCATAAATTCATATTCAGCAAACTCAGGCCTTCAGTGCTGCCTGGCCATTCCACCCAAACCCCTCTAATAGCCTCGTCCTTTTATTTTGTACAAGGTTTTTAAACTTTCTCCCTTGGCCTCAAACCTTTGACATTCTTACCCCCCCACTAGAAGATGGTCTTATATCTAAATAAAGAGAAAATATAAACATTCAGACTAAAATTCTCTCATCTTCCATGTACCGAACTACAAGGCTACCTGCATCTGACCGTAAACCATAATCTGTCCTTTGGGCACAGTAGATGGCATAGCTCCATTTGTTAAGACCAATCACTTTCTTGAATTGGTTCCCATTTTCCAGTGTCTTAGAAAGTTGACTATATGTTGTACCCCTTCTCTCTCTCGTGTATCAACTTCTCCCTGCCTTTTGGATTCCATTAGCTTCCAACCCTGTATAAATAGCTGCCATTGAAAAAACAAACCAACCATATTCCACTCTAGTCAACTCTCTCACTGGCCTACCCTCACTGCCCAAATTCTGAGGAGACCTGTGTTCTCCATTACCTTGTCTTCCATTCAGTCTCCAGCCAACTGTATTCTAGCTTCTGCCTCATTAGCCTATCTCATTGTCCATATTGTCCATGTCAGGGTCCTCAGTGACCTTGGTAGAACTGCATCAAAAGGACATTTCTTAACTTTTGTCCTAGGCGGTCTCTTAGCAGAATCTGTAAATGTTAACAAGACCCTCCATGAAACCTCAGCCATTTCTCTGTAATCAGCTCTCCTGGTTTTCTGCTTACATCTCTCACCACATTAACCTTATTTCCTCAACAGGATTTATTATCCACTACCCAGCTTATTAAATAATGGAATCCCTCAAGATCTGGTCAAGGATTTCTCTTTACTCCCCTTCTTCCTACATGTCTCATTCTAGCTCAGTGCATCAGTTATGACCTAGATGCAAATTATCTGCAGATTCTTCTCTTCATCTCAGAATGCTCCTCTGACTCCACAGGTTTATCCATTTCCAACTCCATGTCTCCATTTCTATGTCACAAAACTACCTCAAATTTACTGGGGTTAAAACAAAACAAAGAATATATCTCCAAAATAAACCTTCTACCATTGCACCACATGCCATTTGCTATAACCCTAGGTGTTATCATTGACAATTTGCTTTAACGCTTTCCCTCTCTCATATTCAATATGCCACCAAGTCCTATTACTTCCATACTCTATCTATAGTACATTCAATTCTTCCTATCTCTGCAGCCACCATTCCAGCCTCCTATCATTGTCTCATGCTTGGATTACTATCTTGGTCTCCTGACTTTCTTTCGTCTTTGAATTTAACCCCCTTTAGTCCAGACTCTGAAATTTATACTTTGCAATAGACAGCTGATTGTACCACTACTATTTTTAAAACATTCCAATGGATTCTCATTGCTCTTAGGATAAAGGCCACACAGTATTACAAGACTCAGCTGAATCTTGACTAAATACATCTCTCCACACCCTCTGAGTTAAATAAACCCTGATTCAGTTTCTTGAACTTACTCTGGTCTATTCTGTTGTGAAACCCTTGATCATTCTTGATCACTGATCTAGGAAAACGGAATTGCCTAGAACCTTCTGTCACTTACACAAGTCCAAAGTTAACTCCTCTCTTTCTTCAAATAGCAGCTTACTTTTTATTTTCTAATAAAAACCTTTTCTGACCTCTCTGATTAGATGATTAGATCAATTACCCTATTGTATTTCTTATACTATTTAAGACATGTATATTAGAAATGTATTGGGGCACCTGGGTGGCTCCGTCGGTTGGGCATCCAACTTAGGCTCAGGTCATGATCTCACAGTTCGTGGGTTCGAGCCCCGCGTTGGGCTCTGTGCTGACAGCTCAGAGCCTGGAGCCTGCTTCGGATTCTGTGTCTCCCTCTCTCTCTGACCCTCCCCCGTTCATGCTCTGTCTCTCTCTATCTCAAAAATAAATAAACGTTAAAAATTTTTTTTAAAAAAGTAATGTATTGCTAAAGCAAATGTACATATAACCTCCCTGAAATGTTTTTCATCTTTGCCATTTGATCACTAATTTCTTTTGCCACTGAAAAGTGTAAGTGGGTGGGATAAGTAGCTCTTGGGAACTTATATGTCTCTAAATCAGTCAGGCAAACACATTCGGAGCCCTTCTCTTCCATTAGAACTTCCAACGCTCAGGGCACCTGAGTGCTCAGTTGGTTAAGCCTCTGACTCTGGATCTCAGCTCAGGCCGTGATGGTTTGTAAGATCAAGCCCCATGCCAGGCTCCATGCAGACAGTGTACAGCCGGCTTGGGATTCTCTCTTTCCCTCTCTCTCTGTCCCATTCCACTCACATGCTCTCTTTATCTCTCTCTTAAAATAAATAAACTTTAAAAACAAAACAACAAAAAAAGAACTTCCAACTCTCAATCTCAATACATCATTTTTTCCTTTCTCCAAACCAGCAATGACATAGCCAAATGCTGTTTATAGAAAATAGTTCTTACTGCAAAAGTTTTTTTTTCTTCACCAATGTAGTAGTGATCCTTGTTCTAATCCCATGGGATAATAAGGGGGAAAAAAGATGATTCAGATAGGAGAAGTGAAATGGAGAGCTAAGATGTACTCTGCAAGTTCAAATCAAGCAAATCATATGATCTGAAAGAACCTGCTTGAAATGGAAAAAAAGATTTGGATATAGATCAGCTTATTATATATGGATAAAATTAAAGTTTATACTATGTTTTGCCAATTTAAGTCAAGCTTGGAGGTGTAAGCTCAAAACACATTTTTTTGGACATAGACTTTAACTATTAAACTAGTAGAAAAATAAATAACTTCAGAATCAATATATCTGCAAATGCCCTGATTACTTATAAAGTAAGCTGTGTTTTCCCAGTATATTAGATTTAATTAGATAAGTTAAATCTAACCTTCAGAATTTTAATTATATTAAGTAAAGTTTTACTAATTTTATTTAATATGTTATCACCAAGGGGCCCAGCTCCATATAATTATTTGGGAACGCAAGCTCTGTTCTTTGTGGCAGTCCCACTTCAAATTCAGCCAGGCTTTTTTTATTAGCAGAATATATTAGCATTCTCAAACTCATTATTTAACTAGGAGGTCAAAATCTGTCTCAGAATTTAATGGTGAATGTCATTCCTTAAATAATTATGTATATATATATACATATATATATATATACACACACACATACACACATATGTATGTGTATACGTATATGTATAATTTACCATGGTTATTTGGGCATATATTGTTTAAATCAAATTAATTTACCATAGAAAAACCAAAGCAGGTTGAATGATCTTTCCAGACTCTATGTTTAAATTAAGGTTTTCAATCATTTCAGCTAGTTGTCAGACAAGTTAAAGTTCCTTAATTACCTCAAGCCTCATTTTCCTTTTTTGTAAAATGGTGGAAGATAATGCTGACCTCTGGGAAGCCTCTCCCTTTACCTTTCATCATCTAAATTGTCATGGCAAACTACTGATTTTATTGTTCCATAACACACATTTCCATTATCTATGACCAGGCACATGTCTGGTTCTAAGCTTTGTGTCTGGTTCTAAGCTTTGTGTCTGGTTTGTCCTTGAGTTCTTAATTATTTATCAATTGCCCTAGGGGGAAAAAATGTCCTGGTCTGACCAATAAATTCTATGTGCATGGTTCAACATGTGGGCTTGGAGCCAGACTGCCTGGGTTCAAATCTTTCCTCGCTGTTTATGCTCTTATGTGGCCAGGGCAAGTTAGTAAACCTCATAACTTCCTCAGCTATAAAAAGAGAAGCAGCCTTCTTGTGAAGATTCCACCAGTTAATGTGTGTAGTGCCCTTGCACAGCAACTATCAAGTCCCCTGTCACTTTTATAACTGTTCTTAGTATCAACTTTATGATTGTGGCCAGGGGACTTAGTATCCCTAAGCTTCACTTTACTCACCTGTAAATGAGGAGAATACCTACCTCACAGGGTTTTGTGACTTAAATAAAACATTCAAATGTCTTTGGTAAACTGTAAAGCACTATACACATTTAAGTCTTTACCACTGCAGTTGACAACTGTGTAATAAATTATTTTTCATTAAATATTAAACAGACTATAATATAAATACATTAAACTAGTAATGGTGTACATGTTTTATGAAGCACCTTTATAAGCCATGCTTCCAAAAATATCTTCTTTAAAAGAAGAAAAAGTAGGCCAACCTGAAAGCCAAATTAGTAAGACCAAAGACATTTAACGTTTCATAAAATGCTCTTATTTGTTTCTGTTTTTCATAAATATAAAATGATTACTATGAAACTAACTTACATTCAGTAACTTCTGGCAGCTTATGTGTTAGTGAAATTTGTGTGGTACATTTTCCCTTACCATCCAGAGTACAATCCTTCTCTATAAAGTCAGTGAAGTTCCCTTTGTCACTACAACTTGCTTCAGGAGAATGATGGAGTTGCTAGATTTTTGACTGGCATTCTGCCCCCTAAACATCTATCCAAGTAGAAGGTTGAAACACCCTAGACTCTTGGTATCAGAACCTGCAGGACCTACAGGTCTATTTCATAAGAAATTTAGCCTTTCCCTGAGGGAGCTCCCCACTTCTCCAGGCAAAAACCAAGTAAGAAAGAATGCAGGGGCAATGAGCCACAACTGTGTTATATTTACAAGAGACAGATTTGTTTCTGGGTGGTGAGAAGTTGGGGGTAGGGATCAAGACTTCCAAGTGAGGTTGGCCAGAAATGAGAAAATCATGGTTTCTGTTGATAAAACAGTCTTTCAATCACCAAAACTGCATTTCACCAGAAAACAAATTGGAAGTATTTTTCTAAATAACTTTCACCTAAATGAAAGTTAGAACCCCAGCCCACAGCTGTGGTATCAATCCTGTTTCCTCTTCTCATATCTCCCATGGCATACTGAACAAAAAGCCACATTCCTTTCTCATTGCATAATTTGCCAACTGCGGCAAGCAGCACAGCATGGCACACAGCTGCCTGTGATAATGGGCTGTGCCACATGAACACTGGACGGGTAACTGTGTTATCCTTTGAAAAAATCCAATGTGCATAGGTTGTTTAGCGTTGTTTTTTGCTTGTTTGTTTTTCTAACAGGAGATTTGCGTTTGATTTCTTCCTGTTCTGACACTTTCCCCACACTTTCCTAGTTTGTCTTTTGCTCTTTTTCCCAGAGAAACTAGAATATATTTCTGGGAATCTTTAATTCATTTCTAGAACACATCCCCACCCCCAAATCATTTTCTTTCTTTTTATGTATCATAATTGTCTCTTCTCTTTGTTACCAAAGTTTTATCTGTTTTCCCCAACTCCCATTTCAAATATAGGAGGAGGAAGTATATAAATTAAACAGAGAGAAAAATTGAAGCTAAAGAAAAGCAGTGAAAGATAGACTATATTCTGCAATATTCTCAACTCATTCAGAAATTGGAAAATGAACCAGAGATCTACCATCAAAGGACAAAAATACCATTTCTCAATAACGTCTAACACAATCTTCCAAGCCAATTTGGTAAACAGCCACTAGAGTTTTTTTTTTTTTTTTTTAAGTCTTGCAAACTAATAACAAATACTACAAATTATACTATACTATTTTCATCTTTCAATTGCTCTTTCCCTGAATAGACAGTTCATGTTTTTGAATGGATCAAATTTATACTATGTATCTTCCCCCTGTTCTTCCATTGTTTGCAACTATTTACCTTTTCTAAATCTTTCCCATCCTCCAGGACTCGTATTAAATACCAGGTCCTTCTAGATGTCTCCCCTGATACCCAAGTTGGGCTGGAACTCTGGCAATACTGACTCTATTATATTCACATGATTTTTTAAAAATCTGTTCTGCCATATTATCTCAGTCATGTTTTTGTTTTCCAGACCTGGCACTGGCAATACACTATGTATAGAATACATGTTTGTTGGATGCACATGGAATGTTTTAGTGGATGGGTAAGAGGTGGACAAATGACAAGTGCTTGTCTTTCTCTTGCTTCTGCAGTGTCACATATGCTGTCTTCTGCCTGAAACGGTGTCTCCTCAACCCCACTCCCATGGACCCAATAGGCTCTTGTCATTCTTTAAGCCTCAGTTTCAATGTCACTTTCTCTGGGAACCCTCCCTGAGCTACTAACCTGGGGTTGGGAGCTCCTCCTTTGGCCTCCCTGATCCATCTCATCTTGTTATCCTAAAACTCCACTTTAACTGACTCTACTTGCCCAAATTCTCCAATTAACTATGTTTTGTCAGAGCAGTGAGAAAGTCAGCATTAGCTCTCCTAAATCCCTGAAACATTGCCTGGCACTAGGGTGGGAGATTTTTAAAGAATCCATAGATTAAACAAAAATGGATAAACATAATCTCACTTTCATATTCAATTTTGTTGAGATAAAAATTACACTTACATTCCATTCTCATTTCCAGTTTTCTGAATGATAGAAAAAGAAGGGTGGACGAAAAACAGGAGATCTTATTTCTCAGTGAATTTATTTTAGTCATAATCATTTGGAACATCCGCCATCTGGTTGAAATCCTTCAATTATTTCACCAAATAAATAAGAACAAAAAGTTTCCTTTGGAAGAATTGGTTTTAGCTAAGTCTAAAGTAGCCAATTATTAGATTTTCCTAAATTTCAACCATGGCTGTACATTAAAAACTTCTTGTTTATAATTGTACTTTTTAACAGCTGATTTTTTTTCAGTTATCTTCGTTAAGTTTTCTGGACCTTTGTAAATTCTTGACAGTATACACTTTCCTGAAAATTCTTTTGCCATGAACTTGCTCTGGCTTGGTTCTCCATTTAACCCTGTAACAAATCCCACTCTGTGTCCTTTACTGGCTCTTTCATCCTGAGACCTTTATTTTATTTAGCCTTTTGCTTCATGTCTTCACCTCAGTGTCTCAGTGATTCCATCTCTTTCCATGAATCCATTGCTGCTCTGTTAACAATTCTTAACTTTCTACCTATAATCATAGCAATTTCTTTAAACCCACATCTCTAACTAGATATTTCACTGATACCTCATGTAAAACATACACAAAATTGAAGTCATCAATTTCTTCCTGATTTTTCATTCTTTCGATGAATGGTGGCATCATCATTCACTTTGTCATCCAAGCTCAACTCTCATCTATGACATTTTCCTTTGACTGATCCCTCATTAAATTGGTTACCAATTCCTACTACACTACTGCTCTCATCTGCCTCTGCATCCTATTTCCCTCATCACCTTCTGATTTCAGAATCTTGTCATTTACTTAGAATCAACCAACTATGCAATGACATCCCAACACTTTTCTCTATGGTGCTCCAATCCTTCCAACATATGCTTTCAGGAGCCACCTTCCCTAAGAACTGTCCCAATTATGTCACCATATTGCTGCTAAATGTGAAGATCCCAATGGCCCATAAACTATGTTATAAATGGCTCTTCTTGACCTTCAAATCGTTTATATTAAGTTTCATCTAAACATGATCATGTGGGATAGAAGCAATGAGAAAGCAAGCAGGCAGCACAATACTCTACCATGTAGCAGGTACTCAATATATATTTCCTAAAATGGAAAAAAAAAGGAAACTTAGGTATTATATAAAATGGTACATGCCATTCTCCTGCATAAAAAGCTTTAATGAATTCCCATTGTCTATAGGATATAGTCCCAAGTTCTGAGTGTAACTTGACTCTTGTATACTTCTCTCACTTCTCTTCTCTAGACCTTACAAAATAACTTCCTTCCTTCACTAATGAAGGATTTTTTTTTGTATGTGCCCTACCTGTCCTTAAAGATTAAATGAGAAACTTCCTTGACCCATTTAATTCTTGGTTAGCTGCTCTTACAATAGAGTATAACTCTATCATTAGCATGTATTATGTCTGTCTATTTCTGGGTATCCCCCACTCTATGCTAGTTCTTTTTTTTATTTTTTTAATGTTTGTTTACTTTTGAGAGACTCAGCATGAGCAGGGTAGGTGCAGAGAGAGAGGGAGACACAGAATCAGAAACGGGTTCTGGGATCTGAGCTGTCAGCATGGAGCCTGACGTGGGGCTCGAACCCACTAACCATGAGATCGTGACCTAAGCCCAAGTTGGACACCAACCAACTGAGCCACCAACGCACGTCTATGTTAGTTCTTTGAAAACAGATCACATCATCTTTTGTTCTCCAGGATCAACCTCAATACTCATACTTAATAGATAGCAGTGAAAATATTTTTTTTTTCTTCTATTGGCTACAACCAGCTAGGTATACTGGTTATAAAATGCACTGGCTACAATCAACTAGCTATATACAACCAATAAATACCACTTTATTGACTAGATTTATTTTTTCAATTCAGGCCCATTGACCTCTACACTGTGCTCCATCTAAAACAGAAAACTTGCATTTTTTAATTTTGTTTTTCCAATGTCGTTCTGAACATTGACTTTTGAAATATTTCCTTTCAGCACACATCTAAAACAACAGTGTCATGTATCAGTGCTATCTCATTTCCCAAAATGTCTTTAAGTTTCATACTCTATTCTAAGACTTCCTCACTATTACAATATTTGCCAAATACCAGAGTTATTCAACTATTCACCTTATTCTGTATTCTATGACATAAATTCCTTTTTATAGCAAGGACCGTACTCTATTTGTCCATCTCTCCTAAGTTACATCATTCCTGAGACATTAAGAAAAAATGCTCAATGTTAAATTAATGAGAATTTGTGTTACAATGAACATGAGAACATGGTGCAACAAAACTTGAATATAACTGAGATCTTTCACAGAAGGATCTTTTACTCTACCAGCAATAGATTCTTTTATAACCTCTATAATACTGAGGTTGAGTTTTCTCACTTCCTTACTTTTCTATCCTTCAGCTCAGCCCTTCAGTCAACTTACTTTATATTCTCATTGGCGGGTACTTCAGGCAGTTGCACAGTGATCATGCCATCTAGATTGGTCTTCCCAATGAAGGCAGGCTTGGTACGAAGTACATCTGGTGCAGTCTTTGCTGTTACCCTGTGTTGCAGCCCACCAGCACTGTTTCCACGATTTGTCAGCACAAATGAATATGACTTCTCAGGCTTTAGGTTGACAATTAACTTCTGTGTAGCTCGGCCATCCACTTCTTCCACCATTTTCCCATCATCATAAAGAATCTAGAGACATACAACCAGTCAGGGAGATTTGCTTCTCAGAGAGGCAATGTAGGTTTTCGCAACTAATGTGTACTTGTTTATAGAACATGTATATCAGGTCAATTTTAATTTGGGGAAATTCCTAAGCTTGGAAGCCTTCATAAATTCTAGAGGTTGTATCAATTTCTCTTTTGGTTCTCACTTCATTATTATATAATGGTTCCAAGTGTATCAAAAATACACAAAAATGGGGCGCCTGGGTGGCGCAGTCGGTTAAGCGTCCGACTTCAGCCAGGTCACGATCTCGCGGTCCGTGGGTTCGAGCCCCGCGTCAGGCTCTGGGCTGATGGCTCGGAGCCTGGAGCCTGTTTCCGATTCTGTGTCTCCCTCTCTCTGACCCTCCCCCGTTCATGCTCTGTCTCTCTCTGTCCCAAAAATAAATAAAAAAGAAAACGTTGAAAAAAAAATTTAAAAAAAAAAAAAATACACAAAAATGTACAGTATTTTCAATATTTGACCTGTTGGTTGCATATAATCTTAATGGAAAATAGGCACATATGCTATAGATATTCAAGGTATTATTCACATCACTCTTTTTTCTAAATATTTCTAGTCCTGTTCCTAAGTATATTTTTGTTTTCAAAAGTGTTTCTCTATTCTCTGCATTTCATAGACTTGTACTTCTTGTTAACATCTCTCAGTAGCTCTCAATTGCAAATTAGAGTTTAAAAGTTACAAAGAATTCAGGCCAATAAACAAATTTTTAAAATCCCAGGATACTGCATTATAAAGAGAGAGAAACCATGTAAATTTCAGTGTCTGGTAGGAAAACAAAAGCACTAGCTTAGATGTAAAACACTTATCTTGGAACTATAAGATGACTGACAAGTAATGCCACCCCTAGGTGGCTCCTGCTTTATCCTTTGAGTGGAAGCCACAAATGAGAAAATCAAGTTTGTGTGGCTGAATCAAAGTGGTGTGTATGCTTTCCAAGTAACTTACCCAGATGAACTGCACCCCCCTTTTACAACCATGATATCTTACAAATTAGAAAAAGAACTTACTTTGAAAGGCATGGCAGAATTATAATTTTCTGGAATTTCCCAAGACAACAGCACTGAAGTCTTCATTACTGCTTTGACATGAAAATTTTTTGCAAACACTGCTGGAAAAGGAAAAACAGTGTATTTAAACTACTCCTAAAAACATATGACCTGTCCTTTTCCACCATGGACAATCGGGTTTAAGTTAGATGCTGTCTACTTTGATCAGAGAGACAAGTGTGATTTGCCTACCTGTTTACACTATTCATTTTATTATCCCATTCTCATAAAGATCTCTCTTTTACCTCCAATTCAGTCAACTATATTGTATTTTCCTTACCTGAGAACATTGGGTGCTGTCAGCCAGACTTGCTTGGCATTCTATAACCGAAATCTAAGGCATCCAAAACATGTTAAGTTTTACATACTTTACCTGTTTTGCTTTTGCTGAACCTATTAATATGAATGGTCCGATCAGTTATTTATAGCTTCAAAATACTGATTTCCAAAGACCGACATTCCTTTAAAGGAGGAAGGCCATAAGCAGACAAATCCTACCTTGATCCACAGGAAGTGTCCTGAACTGGACACTGGGACTATATGGCCCGGGCCCTTTGCTCGTGTGAGCACGTACTTTTACATCATATGTGGTATCTGGTTTTAAGCCACTGAGTGTCATAGTAGTATCAGCTGGAACAATAAGCTGCTCCATTGGAAGAAGAGGGATGTTGATATCCCTATACAGAAGAGTATACTTGGTGATAATGCCATTTCTTTCTGCCAGGACAGGTGGCTGCCAGGATAACTGGACGGACGTTGAAGTGGTGCCTTCTGAGTGGAGGTTTTGAGGAAATCCAGTTGGGACTTCTTCTGGAACAGAAATCTCCTTCACTATTTCTTCCCCAAAGCCCACTTTGTTTCTGGCTGAGAGCCTGAAGATATAGGATGCTCCTTTATGGATGTCTGTAGCAGTAAAGTGGTCTTCTTTCTCAGAGAACTCAAGAGTAGTGAGTGGCTCCATATCTTTCCGGCCAAATTTTAGACGGTAGCCCTGAAGAGGTCCAAATGTGTCCACCGGGGGATGCCACTGAATGAGAGCAGTATTCATTTGAGTGTGGTTAATCACAAGCCGGGGTTTCCCTGGAACTGCAACACATGGGATGGAGTGCTGAGACCAACCAACACAGACGTTCACACTTTAATCACTACTGAATAGGAACACCACTCTATGGGAATCCCCACTTCTTTATTTATATATAAAAAAAAAGCCTTGGTCTGTATACCTTTGTAGAAATATGCTTCTTTTCATACTTAATTATTAAGGTAGGCTGAAATACCAGAATTTGATAACAGACACAAATAGATTTATTGAAACAATAATTTAAGGGAATTAAAAAAAAATTCCCACATATGAAGGTTCATGTCACGGAGAAATGAGGGTGAGTAAAGATTAGCTAATTAGATACATACAGCTAATAAGAATCATGGTCATAACATATTTAATTGCTGGGTACCTGTAATGTACCAGGCACTGTGCTAAGATGAAGGATCTCACTTGATTTACATTTTTCATTCCTGACTACACACTCTGATTAATTATTATCTTAATTTTCTATGATAAGAAAATGACACCCAGAGAGATAGAAAGCTGCATAGTCAGATGTGTAATAAATGAGAAAGCTCTAAGACAGCCCTGGGTTCATCTGAATCCATAGCCCAAATACTTAATGATACTATTATGTTGCTTATAAGTTTTTTTTAATAGGTACAAAATCATGTTGCTTTGAGTTATTATGGATATAATTTGTACTTTTTGTCTATACTTTATACCTGTGGAGAAACCATGACTAAGGAATGCTTTTTGACTAGTAGGTTGGCTGAAAATAAAACTCCGTTTTTCTTTTCTCTTACAGAGATTATAAATCTGGATTTGCACACCTTCAGCATAGGCTCGGCTGGGCAGTATAAACACAATAAATGTACAGATATCTAAAATAAGCATCACCTATTTCAATATTCAAGTCTCTGTTGATTAAGAAAGACCTAAAATTGTAAATGGAAACACCAAAATAATCCTCTCTGTGAATAAGATCCACGATTCTAAATAATTTTTTGTATAGCCACTAAAAAGTGATGAGCCAGTCTTAGCTATTAAAAAAGACAATGTTATTTCTTTCTCTGGGAGTCACATCCTTTGGCTATAAATTCTGTACTTTCTTGTCCTTATTATGGTATCCCTATCTTATGGCCAACAGGAGTTTGATACTTTATGTAAGACATCTCAGACTCATTAAGACACAATTATAAATATAGGTGAAAGAAGTGTATTTTCTTCATTTTGGGATTCAGTTTCAGGAGTTTACCCTTGGCTGTTTACCTTTCAATAGAGGCTGGTTCCATCGTCATTTAGCATGCCCCCACTGAACATGTATCTCCTAAGCATGGCATTAAATTAGCTCGATACAATGCTATTCTTTAAAAAAAAAAAAAAGAAAAAAAAAAAGGAAAAAAAAAGCCCAGAAGACATTGCCTTAAAGGAGTTTTGCCATCTGTAATCCTGCTGCTTGAGGCAGTTCCAGGTGGCAAGATGTAAGTGAGGCAAATCTTATGACATTTAGACAAATTTGGCAGTGAGCATGGCACCCAGGAGGGTACTCAACATCACAGCTGTTCTTTGCTTTATGCCTTTACATAGAGGTGTGTTCCTAAAAAGTTGTGTGAGAAGCGATTCAGGAGGAGTAAATCAAATCATAGTTTAAATGTTCCATGGGAGATTGCTATATAAAGGGATTGGAGGAGAATCCTTTTGTAATTATGTCTTAATTTATTGGTTTTACAATGTCAGGTCTTCTTTCATGCTGGCTTTTCCTAATGGGAGCTGATCAAACTAACTCTAAAGAGCATTAAGAAACTTTGTTCTTCAGAGAGGAGCAATCTGACATTTTGTAGCCTTTTTGCTTTTCATTTTTCTGTTTCCGATCTTTTATGTGACTTGCCGCCCCCCACCCCTTAGAATTCCCACTTCAAGGACTGAGGAGGTGAAAATGGCAAAAAACACAAAATCATAAGTCATCAACCCAGTTCAAGATGGCAGCTCTTCTAAAAGGGTCTGCTGCTGAGAGGTGTTGAAGCTAACAAGTGACATCTCTGTCCACATGATCTTCCCTCTGGACATTCATAGGACTTGCTCTTCCACATCATTTGTATCTCAGCTCAAATAACTTTCCTCTAAGAGACCTTATCCAATCACTCTTTCCAAAGGCCCCTAGGGGCTATCCTATCCTTAATGCCCACACACCTTTATTTTTCAGCTTCTCTGAAAATGTCACTTACTGATGTTTTATATATATATGTGTATATATATATATATATATATACACACATATATATATATATCTCCATTTGTCTATTTATTAATTATCTAGCCCTACTCAGAACATAAGTTTCAGGAGGAAAGAATATTTCTGTTTTGTTGATTGCTGTATCCCCAGTACTGGGGGTAGTACCTGACATCTACTAAGTGCTCAAAAACATATTTGTTGAATAACTGATCGAATAATTTGGGAAAAGTATGTTCTTGCTTTGCTTCTTCTGAACTATATATCAAAAAACACAAAAGTTGACCACAGCCCACTTATTGTTTCTGATAGAATTCAACATACTATTTGGAAAATTAATATTATTGTCACCTGGAAGATGTTCAAGGCACATATAAGCACAGATAATGCTTACCTGCCCCAGTGGTGGACACCAGTTTGGGCTTGCTTCGTGCACCATCTCCTTTGGTGGTGTAGGCTGTGACGGTGAGGGAGTAGGAAGTTTCAGGTTGTAGCCCAGAAATAATCATGTCCTAAAATGACACAATGGAATGACACTGATTCAAAATGCTACAAATACCCTGGGGAAAAATCAAAACATCCATCTTCATTCTATGCATGCTTCATTACTCCCTGTAGCCATGCCAAGCACTGGAAGTTTCATGCCTGGAGCTCATGCTATGGATGATCTGTGTTCATGCTGACATTAAAGTGGGGACTGCAGCCATCCTAAGAGGTAGTTCTGAGAAGTAGTAGTTAAAAACATGAAACCTGGAGCTGGAACTCCTGAATTCTTTAATTTAAACCTGCGTTTCCTTATTTACTAGGTTTGTGATCCAGGGAAAGTGAGTTAACCCCTCTGCACCTCAGTTTCTCTTGTAAAGGTTGGAATAATAGAAGGATTAAAGGAGTTATATCCAGTAAACACTTATGGCTATGTCTGGCTCATAGCAAGCAACCCAGACACCAGCACTCATATTACACCAGTAGCTCTGTACATGCGTCCTCTATAGCCTGGTCCACAGAGCAGTGATGGTACTGATGCCACTGCAGCCTGTTTTATCACCATTTTGCCAAATGGCTGATCTGTTGGACTTTGATATCTTGACAGCCAGAGAAGTTTCTTAGGACTCAAGTAACATACTGGTTAATGATATAGATTATGGACTAAAATCATTACCCAATAAGGAGAATTTTCTGGTGATTTGGAGTTGTCCATAAAACCAAAGAACAATACTTTTTCTACCACATCATGAATGTGGGCTCAATTAATTCTGCTTAGAAAATGTTAAATACCACAAACTATTTATTAAAACTCTAGTTTTCTCTAAGTTAGGGCCCCAAACTGTGATGGTTATGACTTAGATCTGTTCTTCCAAACTGGAGATTATATGATTTTTTTACATAGAGTGGTTACTAATTTGTTCTGTTAGTTTCTCCAGAGCTGCTGCACAAGCACGTGCATGCGTGTGCACACGCACGCACACACACACACACAGTAAAAAAACAAAACAAAACAAAACAAACAAAAATAAAAACAAAAAAACCTTTCAGATATTCGGGATAGCTTTGCTTTCAAACTGAATATAGTTAGAGTTAAGAAAATGTACAATGCCATTGACTTCCACATCTGAAGACAATGCAAGTGAGAGTTCATGGAATGGACTGGATTGTGTACAAGACAAGAGGATTTCTCTGTATAAGGCTGTAAGGGGCATCATAGAACTCAATTGTTGAATCTTATCCCAAATATGACAGTTTTTGACAATCTTCTTTTCTTGAAATAGTAGGAATGTCATCAGAGTGGAAATTCAAGAATTTCAGATATCATACCGAAGAGCCACTGGAAAAATTATTCTGCCAGATGAATGGCCTAAATTTGGGAGAGAGATTTTATTTTCAGGACCTTGGAATGGTTTCCCTAACATTACAGAGACTACAAAAACCATCCGAATCACCCAAGAGTAGCAGTAGATACAATGGGTATTCCAAAAATTATAATGGGAAAACACCAGCATTATTGCTTCCAAGGTCCCTCTCACATGCTATTGGATTTCTGCTGAATGTAGGCAAGGCTAGGGGAAGAAAAAAGCAAGGCTTGCCTCTATCACCAAATTTATATGTGGAAGAAATTTATATGCTCTGAGACTTATATATGTCTTTTTCATTTATAAAATTGAGATTAGCCACACATGTCCTTCCTCTCACACAGACTGTTACAGGATAATAAATTGTAATGCAATTTGAAATTGGTCAAACCCTCTGCAGTGGTATAATCACAGCTGGACACACCTCTATCTGCCTGGATCCCATCATTTCTTGCATTATATTTTCTTTTTTGAAACTGTGTGCATACTCGCTCAGGGATTTCCATACCCTCTGTGGGGTGGTGTGGCTGATATCCTGGCCAGTTCCTCATTCTCTTTGTCTCCCCCAACTCATCTCCATTCAACTTCTTGTCCCTGTCCCTTAAAAGTTGGCCTTCCCAGATGTTCTGAAACAGTTACTGGCCTGCTGTGTTTCTTTTTAGTCCTAAAAAACACATTTACAAATTTTAAAGAATTTTTTCTATCTATATATTAAATTCATTTTGTCTTGATTTCCCATCAGGGCACCAATGGCATGTACATTGTAAATATGTGAACATTTTCCCTTGACAATCAATTGTTCCCTCAAGTTCAACTTAACTAAAGCTCAAATGTCATTTCCAGAAACAAACTCTCTTGCTTCTATACTTTAGTGAATGGTAGAGCATATGCCAAACTTATGATTGATCTTGATCTCTTTTTCTTCTTCAAATTCCTATTCATCAAGTTTTTGTTTTTAAAATGGTGACAAAAACTGTCCCTTTTTTTCATTTCTGCTGTCTCAGTTTTGTTGGATTTTTTATAATTTCATGACTGCTTTAGTGAAAGCGTTGTTTTTGTGTCCCTGTTTACTCTCTTCTTTCTCTCTAATCTATCCACTAAGTCATTTTTAAGCTGCAGGTAATAACCCATTTAAGTAGGTCATGAAATCAATGACCAGCATTTTGAAAAGAAATATAATATACTTTAATGAAAAATATTAAATTTTACATATATTTAAAAATAAGGTATCATTTTGTAAGACCTTTATTTTAAACATATGAATGCATTGGTCATGATATTTAATGCATTCTTACTATGGATCACAGTCAAAAAAGTTTGTAAAACACTGTTAGTTTCATTAAAACTAATAACTTGCCCACCATATTTACGAACATTCCCAACAAGAGCCCTGTGTTTTGGCAAAAAATAAAAATAAATAAATAAATAAATAAATAAATAAATAAATAAAATGAAAGAATACCCTTACCAGTTTGTCTCTTGTTTCTATTTTTAATTTTCTATATCTTTCCAGTACTGAAGAGTTAAAAGCCACGTCTTTAGCTTGACACTTCAAGTTTTCCCAACATTATATTAAATGTTATTTCTTAGCCATAGTTAGAGCTAATTTACTAGCCTGAATCCCTTCATTCATGTTAAATTGGCAAAGCTCACTATCAATTGACTATATGACATTCTTGACTGTCCCAATGACTGCTTCTCCTGTACTTTAAAAAATATGTTTCTACCTCCAACTCCCCAATACACACACACACACACACACACACACACACACACATTTTCCAACTCTTCAATCCTTACTTATCTTTCAAGTTCTCAACTACAGTTTAAGACCTCTTCTTGGTCCATGGCCTCCAAACTTACAGCTCTTACTGACACTGTCACTCATTTATTAATTAATTACACATTGCTTGAGGTCATTGCTTTTGTTGTATTTTATGAAACTTTTCTGAACTTTACATACTTCCTAACCACCTATTGTAAGCACTTAGAAGGCAGAGATACATCCTATGACTCCCATGGAAACCTTTACAGAATAATAAGCTCTCAATAAATAACATAATCCAGTCATCAAAATATTTTTAAAAATTCCTCTCTCAGTGAAATACTTTCTGCTTCTTGGCATGACTCATTCAATTTTACTCAAATTTCTGTGGGTATAACAGAGAGCTGCCATTTCTAAATATAATTAGTACCAGATCTACATTGTTATCCACCTAAAATGTAACCCTGGGGTAGGATAGATGAATGGCCTATATCAAACAGCCTGATATCTCTCATCTGGGATATCTCCACTTGAAGCATGCCTCCTCTAACTGTGTCAAAAGGCAGAGTTAGTAGCAGCCATAAAAACAACATGAGCTCATGATTTTCTTAGGCAATCAGTAGCAACATGCCAATTTCACAAAATAAAAGCCTAAATAAAAAGGATACCATAGAGTGAAGATAATTTAAAAATAATTTGTTAGTTCATGCATCCAAGCAACCTGTGATGACATATCACACATAAGTGAAAGAAGGGTGTAGAAAAAACAAGCATTTGTAATCTGTTTTTGACAAAGCGTCCAAAAATTACTCACATGTTCAGTAGTATCATCAAATTCCCACTGATTGAGATTAAGAAGGTTGGGGAAGAGGAAAACAAAATAAAAAGAAATGAAGAGAAATTTGCAGACTTAAAAGGCAATGTTGCCCTCCTTAGATTAAAAAAAAAATTGAAAAAAATAAGCAATTGGAACAGTGTGTACAACAAAATTCCAAAGAGAAAGTATGTATGCTGTCACCCTCACCCCTAATTCAGAGGTCAAAAGTAAATATGCTTTGTATTAATAGCATTAAAATCAGATAATACATATTTTTCAATGTGTGGTTCATTGGAATGAATCAATTAAGGCATAATGTAAAGCTGATGTTTCTATTCATACACTACTTTATCACATTTATTTTGACTTTTTCCTTATGTTATGCAATTAATTTATGTCAGTAATTAGATTAACACCTTTCATAAAATATTGGAATCTTCTAGCCCCAGAGAAGTCTTGCAAGGTGCAATGGAATTTCAATGAATAGTTAGCATACGAGGTAGGCAAAAAACAAAAAACAAAAAACAAAAAACAAAAAACAACCAAAAACATATATACATAAGCAAAATTAGCACATTAACAAATAAAAGACAAAGTAGAAGAGACGGGAAAAATGTTGACATTTAAGGCATTTTGTATCATATAATTTCATTAACCAAAATGAAAACACTGGCAAAACTACAGGTTTATAATGTAAAAATATCTAGGACATGAAAGAGGCTATCAGAGCATGGTGGCCATATAATTTTTTTCATAATTTCAGACTTACAAAAGAAAACATAGGCAACAATGGCTTTATTAATTTCAGATTGTGAGTACTTTCTGTTTCACAGATAGCACAAAATAAACATTTAGAAAAAGCAAGTCAACAGCCAGAGTCTAAAGGAATATGAATCTAAAATATAAGTTTACAGAAGTAGACTTCAAAACCATGTAACTGGATTTGGAGCTGATTAAGCCACTCATCCAGATCCCATTAGTTAAATAAGTGTTTTTGTGACTTGATTATATTAAGACATTAGGTCAATGCTTTCCTTATAGCCACAGGGATATGTATTGCTCTCTTGTCTGCACAGAGACAAGAATGCAAAATTTGGCAACCTGACGTAGTATTTCTCAACTTGGCTCACAGTCTACTTCACTTTCACACAAAGGAAGGAATTTTTTACTGAAATAAACTTCAAATTTTCCAAACCCCATCCATTTCCATGCCCAGCGACCAATTTGCTAGATAAGCACAGCAATCTATTCATAACATCCCATCACTCCTGGAGCCAGTATAGGTAAGCTATCTGTGGATTATATGTAAATCCCAGCATAAGTTACTAACTGAAATCTTCCTCTTCTTTTCAGGTAAATATGTAGAATACAGGTGAATGTATTATGGTATCATCCTTTGAAACACTTTAGTTTACGGAAATAAAATGGAAACATTTAATGCTCTGCTTTAAACAACTGATTACAAAAGCCAGTTATGACTGCATGATTATAAACCATCACTCTAGGATCAATAGAGTTTCTCACATACTCAACTCTTCTTCATACTTTTCTTAACTTGGCTTAACATAGAGGATTCTCATTTATTTCCTGGGAAACTGTAAATTAATTTTTATGGTCATTATCTTCATTTTCCGGGAAATCAAATAATTACTTGTGAATACAAGGTTTGATTAAGTACTAAATGAAATACTATCTGGATACCTTTCCTCAATTAAGGATGTGTATTCTTCAACAGAAGAAGTCCTACACTTAGAAATTAGATCAACTTAGTTACAAGTAGTTTTAGCATAGCTGCTTACGATTCTTTCTGTTAATTTGATTAAAATCAATTCAATTTTTTTGAAGACAGAAAGGTAAACTCAGATATCAATATAGAGAGTTGACTATCTTTATTTTAAGAAACCAGTTACATGTTCTTAATTAGGCTTGAGTGTCAGTTTATTATAATTTACTTCCTCACTTGCTGTCACCTCTGAGAAGGTAAATACACATCATGTGCTTTAAAAACTGGAATTTTGTACAGGATTTTTTAAATGTAAAACAAACAAACAAACAAACAAACAGGGTCCATTTCAAGGTATGGACTAAAATAAAAGTATCATAAATAAATAAAAACATAGGTATGTATTTTCAGAGGCTTACCTGTGCATCAGCCAGCATCACATCCTTCAGCATGGGCTGGCCCTTGGGCTCACCATTTTCCATCCTCACATAATGCACCTGGTATCCTCTTATCTGGCCATGCTGTTTATTGGGCACAGGTGAGCGCCATGAGACTTTAACAGATGTTGAGTTGACAGCCTCTACCTCGACTTTGCGAGGAGGACCACTAGGAACTGGAACAACATCATTGGATAAAAGAAAATTATAGGCACTTGTCCCACCCAGTCAGAGTATTTTCTTTACTTAGGTTTAAAAAAAAAAATGGGCAGACACACTATGTTTCCTTTGTGGAATACAAACATTTTCAAGCAATGAAAATGCTCAACCAATCTGCTCTACCTTTTAAGAAAAGATCAAAAAACATGACCGATGCCAAAAAAAAAAAAAAAAAATGGAAGAAAAAAAGAGTATCAGAGAAATAGAAAAACATGTAAAAAATGTACAAAAGCCAAGGAAGATGCTTTGAGGCTCAAAGCATTAAAGCACAAAGAGGAATAGCATTGAAATAATAACAAAAACTGGTTGTTGATTGTTGTGTGTTTTTTTTTAAAGGTTTCTTTTTAGCAGAATAAAAAGATTCTTGATTATATGGGTTTTCTTCTCTTTTTTTCTCGTATCAAAGGTTTCCAAATAACAGATGCCAAAAATTGAATGTCGAGCATCAGTGTCTCTGAAATATGCAAAACAAAAAGGCAACAAGAAGATAAGAAGACAGTTTTGAAAAGTTTACTTCAAAATGTAAAAGAAGTTATTCAAAAAGGCCACAAAAAGTGCAGAAGACTTTAGACGGAAGTATAGAGAACGGCCTGGATTGCAAGGTCATACCAGCAAACTGTTCTTTTAAAGGGAAGCGAATTATTGTGTGGAGATTGAAAAAAAAAAATGCCCAGGCTGCAGCAAAGATAGGTCTTTGGCAAAAACTACGAAGTTATAGCGATGCTGGGTAAAAAAGATGAGCAGAAAAACAAAAAACAAAAAACAAAAAACAAAAAACGGATTACCGTTAGCCTATCAAAAGACAGCAGACCAAGATTGTGTCAGAAGGGTGCAAACTGACGTAGCAGAGGCAACATACCATCTTCATCAGTTCGAATCAACACGGAGAAGCTCTCGGGGCCAGGGCCGACGTCTGTGTGGGCTGTCACAGTGATCCGGTACTCAGTCCATTTTTCCAGCTGTTCCAAAAGGTACTTAGTAGTGTCCGAAGGAATTCCCAAAATCTCGTGAGGTTTGTCATCTTCTCCATCCATGGAGGTGTACTTGATGGAGTATTCAGTAATAATGCCATTCTGTTTTTCCACTGGTGGAGGTTGCCAACTTACCAAAATACTAGTGGAACTTGGGCTGGTGCAACTAATGTCTTGAGGAGGAGCTGACGGCTCTTATTTTGGTAGTGAGTTAAAGGAAGGTTTGAGTGAAAGGGCAGGAGTGGTTGGAAAAAAAAAATGATAAAACAAAAGAAAAGGCAAAAATAAATAAACGAACAATAAGGGCAACAAAATGAAAATAAGGCTTTGAAACTCAAAATAAAAATTTAAGTATATGTACCTTGGCTTAGTAATATGAATAAACCAAAAAATGAATAAATGACCAGAAATAATTGTTAAATAATGGGTGGGGGGAATATGTGAACATGAAACCTTGAGATAATAGAGCCTCAAATAAAATTACCTACCTGCAATTTAAATTCTTCTTCTAAACCAATCCCCCAGTATTTCCCAGCCCTACTGCACAGACTACCCAACTTTAAAAAAGCTGTAAATATGGCAAGATTTATTACATGAGAGTCAGATGATGCTTCACAGATGCCGTTTCAAGCTTTCATTTCTACATTCTAGAATGAGGGTGATTCATGTACAGTATTCATTCGTGAAAGGGTTTTCAAGTGTAAAAAGTTGCAGTAATTGTTGGATGCCCTTCCAGCAATTCCAATTTAAAAATAAATAAATAAATAAAAGCCCAAATATAAAAGTGTTCCCTCTGACTATGTGAAAAACGGAGCCAGCCTGACCAGTTTTAATGAAAGGTGTTAATCTAGCATTGATTGTAGCCCATATACAGTGAGCATGCAGAATCAATAAAGGATGAAAATGCATAGTCCAAGATTTACCTACCCGAGGGTAATGTCAGGCTTGTTGATTCTGACTGTAACTTGTACTTACCCTATGTCAGCTTTCAGCTTTTTAAAAGAATTTATTATAACTCTTCTTGAGACATCATTACTAGTAAAGAATTAGATTCCACCAGCAAATTTTGGTAAAATCAATAATAATCATCTATCCTTTATAAAATGTCAGTAACAAAGCCATTAAAAAGAATTGTTTAAAAAAATCCTGAGAACCATCTGGAAAAGATATGACTTATGTGCAAAATCTCCTTCATTTTGTACATAGTTATTCACACAGTTTACATAAGAGTTAAAAGAGAAACTTTCTTATTGTCCATTCTAAAATAAAATGGTCACTTTATGAGCGATTAGTTTCCATCAAATTACCCAAACATATCATTACTTGAAAAAATTTAAAAAGCAATAAGAGCAATGCAAATGTTATCAAAAATATTTGGAAGTTAATAATATGTAATTCCTTAGAATAAGAGGGATAAAATTTATTTATTTATTTATTTATTTATTTATTTATTTATTTATAGGTGAATCAGTAAATCATTTCTAATTTTATGTATTTAAATATGGAGTTTGGTTATTTCCTGAGACTTTGTGGGTCTTAATACTATGTAGTGTCAGGTGTATCTAATTGTTTAAAGGGTTATCTGTCTTTTTAAGTTTACATGTCTTGTGATCTTCATCATAGTGAATCAAAATGAAAAGCTCCCTGTACTGATCATAGGGAAATTCTCATAAGAAAATCTTGTAAATTTGGAGTAAGATTTGCAAAATCACTAGAATATCTATCATTTTTATTGATTCTGTCTACAGGTTCTTATATTTCAAATTATGAAACTATTTCATATGCATTATCAGTATTCATAATAAATTGAGTCATTCATGCAACAGCAAGACTCATTTGTAATTCTTTTTAAAAAGCTGACTTGGTTTTTACTGCATTGCTACCTTCAGACCTCCTATTCCATGAGAATATATTCAACATTATTTGGAACTTTTACTTTAATAAAATAAAGAGTAGTAGATAAGCTTTTGATGTGGTTATAAAATGTCTATTCTAGCTCTGTATATTTAAATATATGTGTATGAATGTATGTATCCATACATACATTTGTAAACCAGGCAAAATACAATATTGAAGCATATCACATTTTTTTGTAATTAAATTCCTGAATTTAAGAATTATGTTCTACAATATTAATTATTAGCCTGCTCGGCATTCAGAATAGAATACAAAACTGCATTAATTTAAATGTTTCAGTTTTTAAAAGAAAGGGAATTTTATGGGAATAGGTTATTATCCCTAATGGATTAAGTAACAGAGCCCTAATACTTTTTGTACCAACACTCATGTTTTGAGAAAGAGAGAGAATATATATTTATCTTCAAAAAACCCTGGAAGATTTTAAATTTCTATAAGAAAATGAAATAATAGAAAACTTGCCTATGTGAAAGAAAATTCATTTTTTAGAAAATGTAAATTTCGTCTTTGCTGAAAGGCCTAAAATTTAGGTCAACAGAGCATCCACTTTACAAAATTCAATGTATTGAGATCACACATATCTATTGCATATGTAACTATCGAAAATCACATATAAAATATAAAGTATAAAAAAATACCTAAGGAATAACTCCATAAAACTGTTCAAGGTAAATGGTTGTTTAATAGACTAATTATGGAAACTTACTAATAAAGAGCAAACAATTGTATTATTATGAGTAACCAAACTTTCCATCAAAAATAAACTTCCATATAATACTTTACACAAAGCAATCTTCCCTGGATACAATGAACCCCCATTGTGATAAACATAACTATGCTTTAGGTTACGAGTTCCAAAAAGAAATTAAACCTGAGGAAATAAAATACAATTTAGGATTGCAAATGTACTTGTGATTTCCATTGTTCCTAAATTTGTCCAAATACAGATTTTCTATGAATGTTCCAAATTTTCACATGTACTACTTGCGGACTTAATAAACTAGTCACAAGAGCTGAGCTTTTCTCTGAGTAGAAACAAATACATGAAATAAAGACCTGTTAGCAAAATTAAAACCTCTGTACTTAAAAAACATACAAATATGGTCTCTGTTGCCTCTTTAGTTTGCTAAGCCCTCTTGTGATTATTTGGCAGTGTTCTCAACCAGAAGTTTGCTTTGTAGCCTTATAAATCATTATACAGGGCCTGGTAAAACTTTCACTCATTTTCCTCATGGAGCTCTCTGAACTTCTCAGACTTCTTTCAGTTTAGGAAGTGGGAGAATGGGATCTGCTATTGGACCAAGTTGGAGACCAACACAGGTCACGGTTGTAATCCTCAAAGTTGGATGCTTACTAGCATAGAAACTACTGACTAGCAAACATATAAATTAGCTGATTTGTTTATTGGTGGGGATAAAAGGCTGCAACACCTGCTAGTGAAAAAAAGGACAGAAAACAAGCAAAGAGAGACACCTACTTGACTGCATGGTTCTGGCTGATATTTCAGCTGTGGAAGCACCCAGGCCTTGAGGAGAGCGTGCAGCCAGACGGAAGTAGTACAAACTGTTTGGTTTCAGTCCTTGCAGTCTGTAAGATGTCCCTGGCTCGATGGTAATTCGTTGCTGTGGATAAGTAACAGAAGAACTGGGTCATTTCCATTAGGATTCATGCAAACATTTTTATCACACTGCCTGGAACCTCAGATTTCTGTTATTGAGGTTAGAAAGGCATCAAAATATCACAAATAGAATCCACAGTGAGTATCTAGGACTCTATCAGGGGAATTATACAATGAAAATATCAGTGTTTTAATGGTGAATTTCTACAACAAATAAGGTAACCGGAATAATGGAAGCCACAGATCTTTCTAATGATGATCCAGTTACCAAGTGCATCAGATAAAAGGAAGGTTGAAAGGCCACTACCCATAAATGGGTTGTATTGAAGGTGCATGTGTTGCTGTGATGTAGCCCACAATAGAAACTGACACCCACCCCTGATGGTGGAGTATGGCCAACATGTGCAATTTCAACTGAAGAGATGTCTAGCTCATCACCCATGACCTTCTGAATTTAAACAGGAGCAAAGAAAATATGACCAGAAGTAGCATCAGAAACTGGTGTACAGGTTATATGCTGTTGCTACAAAATAGATCTGAAATGGCAAAGTCCTGATGGGATAAAAATGATGTTAGTTACTGAAGAAAGCTGGATAATTTATGTGAAATCATATCATTATTCTATGTTGATTTAAAACAATTTTAAAACTTGTTTTTCTTTGTGGCTATAGAGCACACATTAAAAAAGTCAGAAACTTTTCTGCAAATTTTACCATCATAAAGGGCTTTTGAAATAAGGCTTATTTAATTGAATGTTATAATTCTTACTTTTCATGTTTAAAATTTGACTTGCATTTTAGCAAAAATATAGCTATGTATAATCAATCTCATATTGAACATTAGCCTGTAGTAAGCCTTAAAATACACGCTGATATGTAATCTAGTATTGGCTTGAATAATCTTAAGGCTTTTCATTGAATAGAGTTTGCCGTTCATACAAACAGAAATCATTCAAGGGGAATTCAAATATAAAACTAGAGAAAACATCCCTAAGGGATTCTGGCTCACAAATAGAAAAGCTTTTAGAAATTGTAGATTTCCCAAATGGTAAGAAAAAAAGGGATTCCCCAAAGAAACAATTGTAGAACAGAGTTGGTGTACCAACATTCAAGCATCTACATCTATAGCATTCTCAAAGGATTTCCACTCTTCTGTGCTGTTATTTTGTTTTCTTTTGTTTTTCAGTTGGGTAGTGGTAAGGATATAAAATAAATTAACATTGAATTGTGTGTCTTAATAAAAGCTGGTCTTTTTATTGCAGTAACATAAATCCTTTAAATTATAGCAGCATTTCAATTATAACCTTTTGAGTGCTTAATTCATATTGGCTTTGTTAGCTAAGTGTAAAAGCATTCCATTTAGAGTTTGGTTTTGGGAATTCTGCTCAGTTCTAAAAGATGTAATAAGATAAAAGTTTATAGGGACATATTAATTTACTATAGCATTCAGAATGATATACCATAAATTAATTGATAATATTTCACTTAGTATGTATTTAAAAAGGTATTTCTGTTAGGATTTAGGGTTACCTAGCTTCGTGAAGATCTTTTTAAGATAAAGAACGCTAAGCAGTATAATAAGATGAATTGTGTGGATTGAGTTGTCACTTGTAGTTTCACTAAGATTTTTGTCCTAATGCTCCTGGATTGGATTTCACAATAACAAAATGTTAGATGCATCTTACTACTGATTTCTATAATTTATACAAAGTGCAGTGAAGAGGCAGTATATGTTAATGTTTAAAAAATAGATTCTGGAACCTGACTGCCTAGATTTTCAAATACCAGTTCTGCCATTCAGAAGTGTGAGATTTGGGGGAAAATGTTTAATGTTTCCTGTGCTTCTGTTTTGTTATACATGAAATTGATTAGAAGTAGAGACTGACTCATGGCACCATTGTAAGAATTGAAGGAGTTAATATATGTGAACCCCTTGCTATATCTGTTACCATATGTATTAATTATACTAATTTTCTCCTCTTTTCAGGAACTATCAACAACTTTCAGCCTTCTGCAATCCACAATTATTTTATTTGCATAGCACACTCAAACATTATATGTGCTCACATTAATATCAAATAACTGTTGGCACACAAATAAACATTTGCTATGGGGCCTCTTTCTCTGAAACCAGTTTGGACAAATTCATCCACCTAAAGCCTTGGAGCTCACTTAGTCACATATCTGCAGTGACTTAAGTACTACAAGGCAGAAGAGAAATAAAGGAAGTCCCTGAGTCCCAGGGGCTATATTCTTTTTGATACTTTTAGAAGAAACTTGGAAACCTGAAAATAGGAACAACAGCTGTTTTGTTGTTGTTGTTTGCCTCACTCCATCCTCCCAAAGGCTTGAAATTAATATTCTGTTTTTATCAGGCAAGTTCTTTTTTTGATGAATAAATCTGACCCACCAAAGTTCTCTATCGATATCTGAACTTTCAGCAGAACTTGAGCAAATACACAAACTAGAGTAGTGCCCCAGTATAGTAAATGGTCAGAAGGTGAGAAGCACAGTCCTACCTCCTCTCCATGCTCCCCATCTTTGTAGACCAGTTCATAGTTGGCAATGGTGTCTGAACGTGGAGGTGTCCAAGACAGAAGAATACTTGTTTCAGACTCAGGTTCTGCTTTGAAGTTTAGTGGTTGCCCTGGTACTAAAAACAGGAAAGCAAAGGACTGAGCTCACCATCACCATGAGTATTCATAAACCCTTCCATTAGTGCATCTGCTTAAACCTCTCAAAATATATCCACATGTGTCAGCTTAATGGAGCTAGCTCACACTGTACTTGTCCTTGAGAAGTATAAAATCTGTTCAAGATATAGTAGAATTATAAAATACAAAATAGAGCAGTCTCTGAATTTGATCTCAAGAATAAACTAATTTCATAATATTGTTGTACTAAGCAAGATGATTTATATCATGCACTTGGAATATTGTCTAAATCATAACAAGTGCTGAATACATAAAAACCTATTCTTATTTAAAATTGAGAACTTACTCTCTAGCACCACATTTAATTTTCAAAATTATTGCCATTAGGTCTATAAAATCCCACCTTCACTCCATTAACAAAACCTACTGGTAACCAGAATCACTTAATATTTTTTCTTACCAACACACAGTTTGAAAAAGAGGTGAAGTAAGACACAAAATACCCATCACATTCAAATAATTCTAATCCCTAATTGACTTTAAATGAGTCAACATACAAGGCCTAATGTAAACTTAATATTGTCCCTAGTGAGATAGAGTTAAATTACCACACAAATCAAAAAGTTTAGATGTTTATTATCAGAAAAATAGTAATTTAACAGCTGTCATCTATAATTCTCCTATTAGTCATATAACTCATGGAATAGACAATTTGGAAGAGCTATGTATCAGATGTAATAAAGAATAGGACTTCTATCTAGCTTAAAACACTTCACCCAAATGTTGTATTAGAATAAATTTTATTAACCCCAACTCCTGGTTAACATCCTGGTAAACACCAAATCCCATTGGTCCTCTATCCCTTGTACACAAGGTTAATGTAGTTCAGCTGCATCACTAGCCCAGCTACCCTTACACTGCTCTTGGACAGTGTCTGCTCTGACTGGTTGTTGGCCATGCCATGCTGGCCACTAAATATTTGAATCATTACCCCTGATACTGTGGCATGTCTCAAAGCACTATAGTTGACCCCAGGTCCATATTTCCAGAAGTAAACATGAGAATTTTGTGTATATTTAATAAAAAAGCAAGAACACTAATACTTTATTCTGGGAGGGAAAGAACACCTAAAGGGTTTTTGGCAAATGGGCATAAGCATTGAAAAACATGAAAAATAATATACTTTGTAACTTCTTAAATAATACTTGAAGCATCATTTTCATAAGTAAGAAGATCTTTGGAAATATAAAATGTATTACTTTTTCTTTTGTAGTCATCTCTCTTGTAGTACGACTAAAAAATTGCCTTTTGTTTAAAAAGAGAAAGTCTAAACAGATCTACCAGAATGGTTTCCAGGAAGCCCAATTATTATTTTATTCCTCTGCCTGGTCTGTTAACCTATGACTGTGTGTGTGTGTGTACATGCGTGTGTACCTGCACGTGCAAGTATACACACTCATGTCTGGACTGATGCATAAAGTGGCCAATAGTGCTTCTTATTTCTAAGTGCATTCATAACCTTTTCTCTTTTTTTTTTTTTTTTTGTATCACAGGCCTTGAGATTCTCATTAATTTGATGCCTCCATGAACATACTTTTAAAACAGTGTATCTGTTTTTTTTTCTTCCTTTTTTCTCTTTAAGTACTTGCCCAGTGAGAGACCTTACTTACATAATCATCCAGACTGAGAAACGGAGACAAAAGAAGCTAAAAAAGATCAAGAGCAAGAGAAGGGGGGATAGAGGGAAGTAATAAACAGGAAAATAGCAAAGCAAACAGAGAACACATTAGTTCTAAAAGGGACATACCAAAAGCACTGGCAGGAGCAACAATGGAAGCCAAGAACAATCAGAGAGGGAATTTATGATTGGATTTTAATATTCAGATGATTAAGGAGTTCTTAGCCTAAAAATACACACACAGTGACAAGTGTGATCACTTCTTTTTCTCTACTTTTGTTTCCTTTTTTCTTTCTCTCAATTTCTACAAGTCTGGGAAAGAAAAGCCTTTTGATAACTCCTGACTTATGCCAAACCAGAACCTGGTCTTGTCAAGAATTAAAAACATGGACAGAACTGAAGGCCTGCTCTCTAAATAATAATTGCTTGTTATGTATTTCCTCCCTGCCTAATGCTAATAATGAACTGACATTGATTGAAAACATCTTGGGAATCTAATTAATTTTTTCTTACTTAAACTGTTTATGTTTTTGCTTTTAATTTGTCTTGAACAGATTCCCAGTGGGTCTCAATGTTTCATCCTTGTTTAGTAACACAAGCTTCATCTGACCCTCCAATTCTATTAAGACACCTCTCCTAAATGGTGAATTAAATAGGCTCACAGTTTCAGAGGTATACTGTCCATTCTACTCTTAGACAAAATAAATAATGGTCAGATGACTTCAAATAATATATACAACGTTCTCTGCTTCTACTTTGTCCTTTTGAAGTAGTCTGGAGGGTAACTTAATTTACTAGATTTTAAACTTATGGTAGAAATACAAATGTCTAGAGGCACCAGGCAAACGAGTACAGAGACCAGGTGGGGCCTGGGGCTGATGGGAGAGTGCCTGTCCCACCTGAAGGAGTTGGTAGTATTCAGCACCAGGAGACTGATGCTTTTGCTCTTTTGTGCACTTGCTTGAACAAAACTGAAGTTGATAACAAATTCTAGGTAAAATCTTCCGATTTTAACCATTTGAAATTAATTGAAGCAATTGAAATTAATTGAAAAACACTATAGGGGGAAATGATATCTACAGGCAAAATCTAGCAAATGGGCCAGTGCTTTAAGAGACCTTTTATTATATCAGGCTCTATGTTCATAAATACCTTTAGGATGTAACTACTCAGACCCCCCTGGGAATTAGAGATTCACCTAAAGAGATTTCTTCCTTAGAGGCATTTAGTCATAGTCGAAACAACAGCAATGAAACTGAGGCATCAAAGTAAAAGAAAACAGCTGTGAAATTAATGGGTTTATTTTTGCATTCCTCAAACATAGTAGCACTAATGATCATAATACATGTATATAAAGAAGCACTTTAGGGGGGCTCCAAATGGTCTTATTTCTCTGTACTATTTGGAAACACAGGGAGCACTTCATCCTCTGTCAGACAGACCTTTTATGCCAAATGTTGTGACCAAGGTTCTATTAACATTTACGTTATCTACCTCCTCCTTCCCTTCTCTCTCCCTCTCCCTCTCTCTCTCGATCTCTCTCTCTCGATCTCTCTCTCTCTCTCTCTCTCTCCCGAGTCCTGGTCTCGGAGACCAGGTGGGGCCTGGGGCTGATGGGAGAGTGTCTGGCCCACCTGAAGGAGTTGGTAGTATTCAGCACCAGGAGATTGATGCTTTTGCTGTTTTGTGCACTTGTGGGTCCAGTCTCTCTCTGAGAGAGAGAGAGAGAGAGAGAGAGAGAGAGAGAGAGAGAGAAGGAAACATTAAAATGCTTGTTGAAATGTTTGCAAACATTTGTAATGTTTGTTGTAATGTACAATGTAGTGTATATTTCCCTCACCAATTGACTAAACAAGATTTTATAGGAAACTGAGATTCTGAAAAACTCTTAGGAAAATAAAAAGATCCTACCCAGAAACTTAAGGGCAATTATGCTACATGAAAAGGGGGGGGGATGTGATAATACTGACCATAAACCAAATATAGAATTTAGGTGTGGAAAGAGGAAATGGAGGTAGAACTTAAATTTTTCCTTAAAATTATATTTAAGAAATCATTGTATTCTGTAAAAGTGGTGTCAACATTTTAATTTTCTTCTTGATTACTTAATGTCCATAAGGAAATACAAATATGAATTATCAGTTCCCTAAAATAAGATTAGAACCCCATTAATAAATGCAAAGGATTTTAGTAGTACCACTATGATGCTTCATTTTAAATATCAGATAGCAACTCAAAGACAGAGAATGGAGAATGAATAAGAAATGAAGGACAAATCTCTATGTCATCTGAAATGCTGATCATATTAGGAAATATGGAAATTTAGGAAATATCTCTAAAAAGAAAAGGGTTCAGCATGTATGAAAGGCTAAACAACAATTTCACTTAACCATATCATAAACATGAAATATCACAGAGACTGGAAAACCTATCATTGCTAAAATACCTAGTATTTTAATAAGGTACACATTTTAAAATGTATCTAGCATTTTAATAAATTATAACAACAATAAAAGCAGCTGCCAGGATTATAGTGATGGTAAAACAAAACAAACTTTAAAACAAAGAGTCTGGGGGCGCCTGGGTGGCTCAGTTGGTTGAGCGTCTGACTTCGGCTCAGGTCATGATCTCACGGTCCATGAGTTTGAGCCCCGCGTCAGGCTCTGTGCTGACAGCTCAGAGCCTGGAGCCTGTTTCAGATTCTGTGCCTCCCTCTCTCTGACCCTCCCCTGTTCATGCTCTGTCTCTCCCTGTCTCAAAAATAAATAAAATGTTAAAAAAAAATTAAAAAAAAAAGAGTCTGATTTGTAATTGCTAAAAATATATCATTGATAAAATAAGTATTTAATACACAAACACCTGCACAAATCTTATCAATTGTCATTAAACATCAATAACAAAAAGTAAAATTTTATTATAATTGTATTTACGGCAAGAGCTCCTGGACTCCTTTTAGCTCCTTTGCAGAAACTATTTTAAGAAAGCATTTAAATTGGGCTCATAACTTCAGCAATTGGAAATCAGTCTTTTTCTAGTTTGCTTATTCAGGCCTGCTAACATATATTAATGACATGATTTACTAAGTTCTGGAAACCTAAAACATAATCTCTCTAAATGTCATAGTTTTTTAATAACATTTTTACAATGCCCAGAATTTGGGGTAGAATTTGCTTCTTGAAAAAGTTTAAAGTTGTGACTACTCCATATTTATTTAGTAAATATACATAATTCTTCTCCTTCGAAAGACCTCTACTAATAAGATATACACATATAAATCAGTAGACTTTTCCCAAGAATCAATTAAATGCACAGAAAAATCAGAGGTCAGATGTGTTTTCTAAAAAATGAAAAAGACATTAAGATTTAACAGATTTAGAAAGCCTACAAGTAGCATGAACATCAGGCAACATTTTGGTGTATTAGGTTTGAGATATAATTTACTACATTCTCTATCACAGTTTTATTTGCACTTCTTTTATGTAGTATAATTACTGTTTGTTCTTGTTGTAATTACCTATACAAGAAAACTATATAAAAAGTCATCTTTCCAAAATGTGTATTCTAATAGTGGAAATCTTCTAGCACAACATAAATTCTTCCCTAGACAATGGCCATATACTGCATTCTCCATATTTTCAAGGTGAACTAGTGGCAAGTGACTGTAATGTAAGGAGTTAAAGCTATGAAAAAATTGGAAGATTAATCGGTGTTTCTAGAAAATAATTATTTTAAGCAAAATATGTTCATATTTAAAGCCATCTAAAGATTACTTAATATTATCAACTATATGAATATCACTATTAAGGGGAAATATTATTAACTATAAAATAGATTATATTTTGATTTTCTATATTATCAGAAATACATAAATTTATATCAATCCTCTGTTTATATCAATATGTGTAACAATAATCTTAGATGCGATCAAAAGTGATAGATAACTTTCCTCTTAAACTCAGTTTGTTACTAAACACTGTTTCTTCAGAGTCTGATTTTAAACAAAAATAGGATTATTAGTGCCAGGGAATTAAAGATAAGGAAATATGACAAGCATCTTTCAGATATAGTAGACATAGAAGTTTATATATTTGTACATATGAAATTAAAATATACTTGAGGGATTCATACATATAAATCAGTAAATTTTCATAGGTTTGGGAAAGATAAAATTGCAGTGAAAATAATATCCTTAAGTTTTATATAACCTCTCTAAAATAATATTTCATAATGATTTTATGTTTTTGCCCAGCTATGATCCTAAGAAATAGCTAGTCAGCAAGAAAAAAAGGAGCAGCTCAGCATTAATTATATTAGAACTAACATCACTGTATTTGGCAGGTGTCCACCAACATCAAATGGCCTTTGTTAATTAAACCTAGGGAACAGATCAAATCATTGTGCTATTTTGGAAGGTTTTCCTAGCCTATTGATCTTGGCAGGCACTAGTCATTATGTCATTACATATCTTCTCAATCAATAGGTATGAAAAGTACAACTATTACACAAAGTTCTTGGAAATCATGTAAAAATAGTTAGACATTGGGAACGACTATTCTAATGCATCTGTAACCCATTCATCCAGAGTTCAGAGTCCCTGGATCACAGTAACTCATGTTATATTATGTCCCTTAGGGACATAGAAAACCAAAATATGGTCTATTTAAACATCAGTCTAGATATTTCAGAAAATTGTGACCAAAGTCATTATTGTCTGTCTTCTCTGTGTTCTGAATATAAGGATTCTCATGATTCCCAAGGATTCTGATGTTTTGGTTGAAATTTAGTTTCAGGAACTATTTGGTATCTTAGATAGCTAAATCTTCCTCATATCAGAAAAAAAGTTATAAAACATTATAGATTTCTGCTTAATTTTGTAGTTAGAAAATTTAGAACCAAATTTAGTGATCAAGTATAATAACCCGTGAAAGGAAGTATTCCTTTCATTACTTTCAGATAAGTTTATTTTTTTAACATCTAAATATTTTTTTTTTACATCTAAATATTTTTACATATAAATAGTTTTGCACTGGGATAATCTAATATTCACCTCAAGTATTTCAGAAGTAAATTACATATAATTCTTAAATAAAGACAGGAGTAAGTGAATATATGTTTCCTGCCTCTATTTATTTACTGAGCAACTGGTTGGCACACACATCTAGCAGGCACCAAACTATCAAAAAAAACCAAATTATTATTTTAAAAGTAATAATGCCTTAAAGTAGCTAGGGTGCCTGGGTTTAAATTCTGCTTCTCCCCCCAAAAAATAAAAAATAGTAATAAACTCTGCTTTCCCACTTACCAACCTTATGACCCCAAAACAAGTTCCTAAATCTTCGTCAATTCTCAATTCACTTATTGGCAAGTGGGATAATTCCACATCTACCTAATTGGGTAGTAAAATTGATACATTAAGAGTACATAGAAAAGTGCCTGGCATATGTTCGCTGTTTTCATTATGAGGATGATTATATATTATTTATTAAGTTATGTAATGTTTCTATCCATTACCTAATCTATACCCCTGTTAAGGGTTGAAGCGTATCCCCCCAAAATTCATATGTTGAATTTCTAACCCTCAGAATGTGACCTTATTTGGAAATAAGATTGTTGCAGATGTAATTGTTTAAGGTGAGGTCACTAGGTTGAGCCCTAATCCATATGACAAGAATCCTTACAAAGGGGAAATCTGGACACAGAGACACACACACAAGGAGAACTTGATGTGACAATGCTGGCAGAGATAAGGTTTATGCCTCTACAAGGCAAGGAGCAGCCAAGATTGCTAGCAAAGCACCAGAAGCTAGGAGAGAGACCTGGAAGCCCCCTCGCAGCTCTCAGAAAGAACCAATTCTATGGACATCTTGATCTCAGACTTTTAGCCTCTAGAACGGAGAGACAGTAAATTCCTGTTGTTTAAGCGACCCAGTCTGTGGTATTTCGTTACAGCAGCCCTAGACCAAATACAACCTCTAAACTCCATATGGTGGTTATTATTTTATTTTCTAAAGTTTATTTACTTATTTTGAAAGAGAGAGGATGAGCACACAAGGAGGGAAGGGGCAGAGAGAGGGAGACAGAGAGAATCCCAAGCAGGCTCCGTGCTGTCAGGGTAGATAGAGCCTGGTGCAGGGCTCAAATGCACAACTGTGACACCCTGACCTGAGCTGAAATCGAGAGTGGGATGCTTAACCGACTGAGCCACGTAGGCGCCCCAGGTCATTATTATTTTAGATAAGAAAATACATTCAGAGAAATGAAGTAACTTGTCCCAGGTTATAGAGCTAAAACTGATAGACTGGCATTCAAACTCTGGTTACATTACTCCAAGACCAGAGATTTTTTTTAAAATATCACCATTAAAAATCAGAAAAATTAAAGGTGATGCATGGGTATATGTTCTTCTTGTGTATTTTATCTCTAAATGGCCATGGAGCTGCTAAAATAGTGCAGTAAAAAACAATCTCATAACAGTTGACCAGCTTTAGTTAACAAAAAGAAGAAGAATCACAGATTTATACATATTCCAATGAGAGGAAAAATAATGTGGAAAAAATAATCTAGTGTTTTTCTGTTTTCTACATATTCCAATGAGAGGAAAAATAATGTGGAAAAAATAATCTAGTGTTTTTTCTGTATATTAATATAGTAAATAAATACAAAACTGCAAGAGCCAAGTAGGGAAGACATATGAATGTTTTTAGGTATAACTGTGATAAAGCGTATTATTTTAGTTATCTTTCATATTATTAGAGAAAATAATAAATCTATGAACAAACCAGTGAGAACCAAATAACAGAATAAAAATAAAACAAAGCCAGGCAGGCTATAAATATGTTCTGAGATCTCTAGTAGCCAGGGAAAATAAGTAAACACATTGAGTCATATGATTCATAAAGCATGAAACATGAAGACAACTCAGTGGTTAAACATAGGTTTATCTAGTTTTGACACCTGAAAAAAAATCATTTCCAAGATTACCAATGAGTTACGCCTACAGATTATAGCTACTATCTCCAAAAATATAGTTTCTATGTAGAGTCTCGGAACAAACCAATGGCATGCTGCCAAAACACTCAGATGGACACAAGTTATAAGGCATCAGCGCAATAAGAAGCCAAATTAATAGCTCTCAGATGGTCAAGAATAAACTTTAGAAGACAGCTGTTATGTCATATTCCCAAGCCAAGGCAAAATTGATCACTTTGAATCAAAGACCAGAGAGGTTTAATATCTGCTTATGAAAATAAAACCACTGAAAGGGCCGAGTGTTTTTCCACAAAATAGTTTGATGTCTACTCTAATGCCCAATAAAATGAGTCAATGAGGTCCCAAAGTTTGATCTCAGATCTTGATAACTGTCTTTCTCTATCTATGAAGTCATACAAAGAAAAAAAAAAAACCTTAGGAGATTATTTTTAGTGGGTAGCTTCCTTTCTTATATTTATAAGACATTTAAATGTCCAAGACCCCCTAGCAAATGACTTTATTTTTAACCTTATCTTGAGCCATCCAATCTTTCACAAGTTAAATAATTTTGTAAAAGTATTCCATCAGAGTCACTACTATAAAGCACCACAGTCCTGTTTCCAAAATGCTGCATGGAGGATGCATTCATCTATCTCACGCAGAAAAATCTTCAAGCCGTTTAGGTACAAATTATAAAAAAATAAAATAAAAATATGCTAAATGCATCCCTCTACTTAAAACTTTATTTAGTCTTTCAGGTGTCCATGCCTGTTTCTTTCCAGATGCCTTATCTTAACCTCTCATTTAGAAACTATAAGTCTCCAAAATTAAAATTCACATTCACTTTGTTCTTTCTCTGTTCACCATTCACACATCTTGGCACCAACTCCTCCCCTCCTTCCCTACTCCCCATCCAAACCAGACTTACCTCCTGTCTGAGTGATGACTTGTATGTCACTTGAAAGAGGACCATCTCCAATTGAGGTAAAAGCCAGAACTTTGACAGAATATGTTTTCTGGGGCACTAAGTTGCCAATAGTAGTGATTTGGCTGTCAGCTACATTATGCTTCATCCAGTTGTTGACATGCTGTGTGGGATCCATTGTATAATAAACTCTGTATCCTTGGATCTGTCCATTTGGCTCCTCAGGCTCCTTCCACTGTACCAAAATGGTGGTTGAACTCAACATCCGCGCCTGGACATCCCGTGGGGCACTGGATGGTGCTTGTTCTGAGGTCTGTGTTAGCACAGGCTCACTGGGAGGTCCCCGCCCAATGTTATTAACAGCAACAACCCTGAATTCATAATCCGAGTAGGGACTTAGTCCAGCGACACTGTAGCGTGTGGTCGCCACCCCATCAATTTCTTTGTAAGGTTCCTCAGAATTTTTAGGTTTATGCTGAATGATGTAGTAAGAGACAGGCTCAGGGTTCCCAGAGTCCCACGTCAATGTGATGCTTGTGGCTGTGCTCTCGGTCACTACGGGCGTTCCTGGAGGTTTGGGTAAGGCTTAGGGGGAGAAAAAGGGACAGTAAGTATCCACCATATCTAAGGTGTTAAAAAGATCTATAAACTCTACTACTGGAATGACAGAATTATGTATCTACTGAAGAATAAATTAAAACAAAAGATAGTTTTCTACATGTGTAGGACAGATGCATAGGGGACAAATTTTACTAGAAGCACATTACAGCACTGTATTTTGGGGCTTGTATCCACGTCCATCACTTATTAGCTATGTGATCCTGGATGCACTGCATAGCCTCTTCTTTGCTTTAGTTTTCTCATGTGAGAAATAGGAAAAACTGTATCACTGAACTTGTATGGTACAGTTGGTGAACTGTTTCATGGGTTTGCTGGCAAGACTAATGAGGTACTCCAGTAATGCTCTTATAATGTATCCAGCACCCTCAAAAAACATTAGTTGCAATTATTACTATTATTATAACCATGACCTTGGCCAATTAGCCCCTTGCTTCAAGAAATAAATGATATAACTAAATACCAACATTGAAAAGAACACAATTTGGAATATATTGAAATGGCATTAAATTGCTATGGAAGAATAATATCCATATTGTTTTCCAGTTGTAAGGCATAGATTATTATTTTTTTACATATAGTAATATAACCTAACCAAGAGTTTTAAGAAAGAATAGTAAATTTAAATTGATTAATTTCAAATTCAGGTTTTTTAGTTAATATTTAAAAATGCTTAACTAAATTACAGTACATTCACAAATAACTTTTTAAAGCAGTTTTGGTCATAATATGTATTCTATACTCAATACCAATAATATCTGAAATTATAGCTACCTGGCAAATATTCGTAATTAAATCCATCTTTTAGAGCTCCAATTCTTGACATTTAGCAGAAGAACCCCACTCAAAATGCTACTGATTAACAATACAAACCATCCACACTGGTGACCTCATACTTAAGCATATCACTCTGGAGAATGATTTTGAAAGGTATTTTTAGTAGGGGAGAAAGGACAATCCCATTAGCTAACATTTTGGAAAAAGCTTAGGATATAACACTCAGATGATTAGCCTTTTAGTACCCTTTTCCCTTGTCAACATAAAGGCAAAAAGTACAATACTCAAGTACAATGGCAGCTTTTTAAGAGTAGTAAACTTGTACTTGAATATTGCTGTATCCTCAATACCTAAGCCCAGCAGTGTTAAGCAAATGAATGCCTAACTGAATGAATGAGTCAGTCACTATCTTCCAGTTGTTCTTTTTGTTTTGATTTACTTTTTGCCTTCAAGATTTACCCTTATGTTTATTTACTTTTGAGGTGTGGAGGGTAAGGAATGGCAAGAGTCAGGAAAACAAAGATAAGAAATTGAACAAGAATTTCGTTTATGTGACTCCTGATTTTAAATTCTTGAAGGTCTTCACTAAACCTTCAAATATTTAAAGCTGAAATAGTTATTATAGGAGAGGTGATTCAATGTTTGCATTTTACTCTAAGAACTCTAGCATGATAATATTTGGCCAAGGGATTTTACTGAAAATAATAAAAAGATATTTGTTTAAATATTCTGGATGGGAATTTTTCAAAAGAGTAGATGATCCAAATTTTCCCTAGATGTCTTTCTGAATTATTCAGGCAAGTGAAAATATTGCTAATTAAAACTGTGTTTACTGATACTTAGACATTAGTTTTTCTGTCACATTTACTGTACAGTATAGGTTTTGTGTCTATAATGTATGGAGAAGTGTGAGTATGCTTAGTACAGTTAAGGATAGGCAATACAATGTCATTATTTTTAAATGACTAAATGTTGACACTGATGTGTATCTTTGTTCTCATGGCATTATTGCTTTAATATGGCATATATTTGATATATATTCTTGGTGAGGGTATGACACCAATTATAACATGTGCGTGACTTTTTTTAGGATCATACTTCCTGGAAAGCAAAGACAATTTGTGTTCATTTTTGCAATAGCTCCAGACTTCTGCAAGAACCCAGGCATCTTCTGTCTTCCCTTTTTTGCAAAAGTGTTGTAGAATTCTACAAACACTGATAAAAACCGATTAGTGGCTCACACACTTCTGTTTTCTTTGTTTCAAAAATATTTGTGGAATATAGAACTTTAGTTATATTTAGTGCATTCATTTAAAGAAAATAACATTTCTTGAGCACTTCATGCACAGAAGGTAAGAGATAAATTTAAAATAGAATATAATGCCACTTACATTTTGATTTTTGTGATAGGAACCATCAAAAATTTAAAACATCTATTATTAGACCACATTGATTTAACTGTTTATCTTTCTTTTTCTTTTGTCTGCATGGATTTGAGCATTTATTAATACTTCTTTGGCTTTTTCTATCATGTGACTCTTGAAAATTTTTTTTCATGTTTATTTATTTTTGAGAGACAGAGAGAGACAGAGAATGAGCAGGGGAGGAAAAGAGAGAGAGGGAGACACAGAATCTGAAGCAGGCTCCAGGCTCGGAGCTGTCAGCACAGAGCCCGGCATGGGGCTCGAACCCACAAACCATGAGATCATGACCTGAGCCGAAGTCAGTTGCTTAACCAACTGAGCCACCCAGGCGCCCATCTATCATGTCACTCTTACCAGGATTCTGGATTAATATGAAACCTGTATGCAT